>NW_026896763.1:0-10528 GCF_033153095.1 Gastrolobium bilobum | reverse complement strand
TGCATAGCGTTATATTCCTGAAAAATGTAACGTTACAGTCAAAACCACCATAATTTTATTTTTCATTGCAATTATTTAAATTAATAACAAGGACAAGATATGCCTCGTTTATTGTAACAACATATGCGTCTTCACGTGTACCTTGAGTTCAGATTCTCCTATATAGTGAAATTAAAATCTTATGCTTGTGAAAATTATTAGAAATAATGAATTTACATGTCGTCATGCATAAGATATTTCCATTTCTTTGTCGTCATGCAACAATGAATTATATTCTAAATCCATCATTCATCGTCATGCAACAATGAATTATATTCAAAATTCATCATTCAATAATAACTCTCCTTCCTTGGCGTCATGCGTTAGATATTCCCAAAAAAATGATACAAACTGAAAAATTTACACCATTTTTGTAACATGCCTTACCATACACAAAGGCGTTGAGGGATGTGAAGGGAAATCTTACTTTGAAACAAAAAATTATGATACCAATCAGTTTAAGACACTCCAAAACACATGAAATAGATAAAAGTTAGACGTGCTTACCTTTGAAAAATCTCCCCTTTCAACATACCAAAAATAATAGAATACGTGTCCTACACGCAATATTCTTTTCTAATAAATGAAAGAGAGAATAGACAAAGTAAATGATAGATATTCTAATATATTAAATTTTGTAATTGATCCTCTAACCTACTCACTAACAAAACAAAAAGTGGAGTGCATTTAGACGCACATCTACATTTAATACAATTATTGACAATATATGTTATTCCTTAAAGATATTAATTTTTTTGAGAAATTACAAATATTAAATACGAAGAAGAAAACTAATTTAAAATATAAAATTATACCTAAACACAAAATGTCTCTGTCTCACCAACTGTGTAGAAGTCTCCTACTACACGTCCATTTATGTCTCTCCCTTTTTCTTCTACGCGTAGGCTCTTTTCTTTAGTTATATTTAACAATGTCATTTTTTATTCTTGAAAGGAGGGTTGTCCTTGTTCGAGAGCATCCACGCCACTGCTTATTTAATACTTGTTATTAATACACTTGTTAGAAATAATTTTTATAAAAATATTATAATACTAAATTGTAACTCAATCTAAATTTGTTCTGATAACTTTACTTTTGTTCGAATTTAATTATACTTGTTCTTAAAATTGTTAGAAATAATTTTTATAAAAATATTAGTATATCTGACATAACTTTACTTTTGTTCCAATTCTAACTAACCTAAAATAAAAAAGGAGATCAATTAATAAAAGGTTGGAAGTAATAATACCTCAAGATAAATTTACATCTCTTTACCTGTTATTTTGATTGTGCTTTTGCTGCCAAAGGTTAACTTGGTCTTGCATTATTTTGTCTATATCTTCATCATATCGCTTTATCACGTTTGCAGGCATATCTTCTAGTTTCATTTAATTTTTCAGCTTATTTTTATTTGCCTTGTTATTTATGTCAATACATGCTTTGAATACATCGCCGTCAGGCACCAAATCCCATAAAATATGTATTCTCAGAAAATAAATAAATTTAGCTTAATATTATTTTCACATAATAGTAAATTGGACCAACTCATAATGCACAATTATTTAATCAAATGAAATACATTCCCGGAAGCGTACATATTTGAAACTTCATAGCGTTATATTCCTGAAAAATGTAACATTACAGTCAAAACCACCATAATTTTATTTTTGATTGCAATTATTTAAATTAATAACAAGGACAAGATATGCCTCGTTTGTTGTAACAACATAAGCGTCTTCACGTGTACCTTGAGTTCAGATTCTCCTATATAGTGAAATTACAATCTTATGCTTGCGAAAGTTATTAGAAATAATGAAAAGAAGCCATCGGATGAAGGGTTACATATAAATAACATAACTTCTTAGACCATAGGATAAAGGGTTACACAGAAATCATGTGTAAGATATTTCCCTTTACATGTCTTCATGCATAAGATATTTCCATTTCTTTGTCATCATGCAACAACGAATTATATTCTAAATCCATCATTCAATAATAACTCTCCTTCCTTGGCGTCATGCGTGAGATATTCCCATAAAAATGATACAATACGAAAAATTTACACCATTTTTGTAACATTCCTTACCATAGACAAAGTCGTTGAGGGATGTGAAGGGGAATCTTACTTTGAAACAAAAAATTATGATACCAATCAGTTCAAGACACTCCAAAACACATGAAATAGATAAAAGTTACACGTGCTTACCTTTGAAAAATCTTCCCTTTCAACATACCAAAAATAATAGAATACGTGTCCTCCACGCAATATTCTTTTCTAATAAATGAAAGAGAGAATAGACAAAGTAAATGATAGATATTCTAATATATTAAATTTCTAATTGATCCTCAAACCTACTCACTAACAAAACAAAAAGTGCAGTGCATCTAGACGCACATCTACATTTAATACAATTATTGACAATATATGTTATTCCTTAAAGATATTAAATTTTTTGAGAAATTACAAATATTAAATACGAAGAAGAAAACTAATTTAAAATATAAAATTATACCTAAACACAACATGTCTCTGTCTCACCAATTGTGTAGAAGTCTCCTACTACACGTCTATTTATGTCTCTCCCTTTTACTTCTACGCGTAGACTTTTTTCTTTAGTTATATTTAACAATGTCATTTTTTATTCTTAAAAGTCGATAGCATCCACGCCACTGCTTAATTAATACTTGTTCTTAATACACTTGTTAGAAATAATTTTTATAAAAATATTTTAATACTAAATTGTACCGCAATATAAATTTGTATATCTGACATAGCTTTACTTTTTTTCCAATTCTAACTAACCTAAAATAAAAAAGGAGATAAATTAATAAAAGGTTGGAAGTAATAATACCTCAAGATAAATTTGCATATCTTTACCTGTAATTTTGATTGTGCTTTTGCAGCCAAAGGATAACCTGGTCTTGCAATATTTTGTCAATATCTTCATCATATCGCTTTATCACGTTTGCAGGCATATCTTCTAGTTTTTTTTTTATTTTTCAGCTCATTTTTATTTGCCTTGTTATTTATGTCAATACATGCTTTGAATACATCGCCGTCAGGCACCAAATCCCATAAAATATGTATTCTCAGAAAATAAATAAATATAGATTAATATTATTTTCACATATTAGTAAATTAGACCAAATAATGCACAATTATTTAATCAAATGAAATACATTCCCGGAAGCGTACATATTTGAAACTTCATAGCGTTATATTCCTGAAAAATGTAACATTACAGTCAAAACCACCATTATTTTATTTTTCATTGCAATTATTTAAATTAATAACAAGGACAAGATATGCCTCATTTGTTGTAACAACATATGCGTCTTCACGTGTACCTTGAGTTCAGATTCTCCTATATAGTGAAATTAAAATCTTATGCTTGTGAAAATTATTAGAAATAATGAAAATAAGCCATGGGATGAAGGGTTACATATAAATAACATAACTTCTCAGACCATAGGATAAAGGGTTACACAGAAATCATGTGTAAGATATTTCCCTTTACATGTCTTCATGCATAAGATATTTCCATTTCTTTGTCATCATGCAACAACGAATTATATTCTAAATCCATCATTCAATAATAACTCTCCTTCCTTGGCGTCATGCGTGAGATATTCCCATAAAAATGATACAATACGAAAAATTTACACCATTTTTGTAACAGGCCTTACCATACACAAAGGCGATGAGGGATGTGAAGGGAAATCTTACTTTGTAAGAAGAAATTATGATACCAATCAGTTCAAGACACTCCAAAACACATGAAATACATAAAAGTTAGACGTGCTTACCTTTGAAAAATCTTCCCTTTCAACATACCAAAAATAATAGAATACGTGTCCTCCACGCAATATTCTTTCCTAATAAATGAAAGAGAGCATAGACAAAGTAAATGATAGATATTCTAATATATTAAAATTCTAACTGATCCTCTAACCTACTCACTAACAAAACAAAAAGTGGAGTGCATCTAGACGCACATCTACATTTAATACAATTATTGACAATATATGTTATTCCTTAAAGATATTAAATTTTTTGAGAAATTACAAATATTAAATACGAAGAAGAAAACTAATTTAAAATATAAAATTATACCTGAACACAACATGTCTCTGTCTCACAAATTGTGTAGAAGTCTCCTACTCCACGTCCATTTATGTCTCTCCCTTTTTCTCCTACGCGTAGACTCTTTTCTTTAATTATATTTAACAATGTCATTTTTTATTCTTGAAAGTAGGGTTGTCCTTGTTCAGGAACATCCATGCCTCTGCTTAATTAATACTTGTTATTAATACACTTGTTAGAAATAATTTTTATAAAAATATTATAATACTAAATTGTACCTCAATCTAAATTTGTATATATTACATAGCTTTACTTTGGTTCCAATTCTAACTAACCTAAAATGAAAAAGGAGATCAATTAATAAAAGGTTGGAAGTAATAATACCTCAAGATAAATTTGCATCTCTTTACCTGTAATTTTGACTGTGCTTTTGCAGCCAATGGTTAACCTGGTCTTGTAATATTTTATCCATATCTTCATCATATCCCTTTATCATGTTTGCAGGCATATCTTCTAGTTTCATTTAATTTTTCAGCTCATTTTTATTTGCCTTGTTATATATGTCAATACATGCTTTGAATCCATCGCCGTCAGGCACCAAATCCCATAAAATATGTATTCTCAGAAAATAAATAAATATAGATTAATATTATTTTGACATAATAGTAAATTAGACCAACTCATAATGCACAATTATTTAATCAAATGAAATACATTCCCGGAAGCGTACATATTTGAAACTTCATAGCGTTATATTCCTGAAAAATGTAACATTACAGTCAAAACCACCATAATTTTATTTTTCACTGCAATTATTTAAATTAATAACAAGGAAAACATATGCCTCGTTTGTTGTAACAACATATGCGTCTTCACGTGTACCTTGAGTGCAGATTCTCCTATATAGTGAAATTACAATCTTATGCTTGTGAAAATTATTAGAAATAATGAAAATAAGCCATGGGATGAAGGGTTACATATAAATAACATAAATTCTCAGACCATAGGATAAAGGGTTACACAGAAATCATGTGTAAGATATTTTCCTTTACATGACGTCATGCATAAGATATTTCCATTTCTTTGTCGTCATGCAACAATGAATTATATTATCCATCATTCATCGTCAAATCCATCATTCAATAATAACTCTCCTTCCTTGGCGTCATGCGTGAGATATTCCCATAAAAATGATACAATACGAAAAATTTACACCATTTTTGTAACAGGCCTTACCATACACAAAGGCGATGAGGGATGTGAAGGGAAATCTTACTTTGTAAGAAGAAATTATGATACCAATCAGTTCAAGACACTCCAAAACACATGAAATAGATAAAAGTTAGACGTGCTTACCTTTGAAAAATCTTCCCTTTCAACATACCAAAAATAATAGAATACGTGTCCTCCACGCAATATTCTTTCCTAATAAATGAAAGAGAGCATAGACAAAGTAAATGATAGATATTCTAATATATTAAAATTCTAACTGATCCTCTAACCTACTCACTAACAAAACAAAAAGTGGAGTGCATCTAGACGCACATCTACATTTAATACAATTATTGACAATATATGTTATTCCTTAAAGATATTAAATTTTTTGAGAAATTACAAATATTAAATACGAAGAAGAAAACTAATTTAAAATATAAAATTATACCTGAACACAACATGTCTCTGTCTCACCAATTGTGTAGAAGTCTCCTACTCCACGTCCATTTATGTCTCTCCCTTTTTCTCCTACGCGTAGACTCTTTTCTTTAATTATATTTAACAATGTCATTTTTTATTCTTGAAAGTAGGGTTGTCCTTGTTCAGGAACATCCATGCCTCTGCTTAATTAATACTTGTTATTAATACACTTGTTAGAAATAATTTTTATAAAAATATTATAATACTAAATTGTACCTCAATCTAAATTTGTATATATTACATAGCTTTACTTTGGTTCCAATTCTAACTAACCTAAAATGAAAAAGGAGATCAATTAATAAAAGGTTGGAAGTAATAATACCTCAAGATAAATTTGAATCTCTTTACCTGTAATTTTGACTGTGCTTTTGCAGCCAATGGTTAACCTGGTCTTGTAATATTTTATCCATATCTTCATCATATCCCTTTATCATGTTTGCAGGCATATCTTCTAGTTTCATTTAATTTTTCAGCTCATTTTTATTTGCCTTGTTATATATGTCAATACATGCTTTGAATCCATCGCCGTCAGGCACCAAATCCCATAAAATATGTATTCTCAGAAAATAAATAAATATAGATTAATATTATTTTGACATAATAGTAAATTAGACCAACTCATAATGCACAATTATTTAATCAAATGAAATACATTCCCGGAAGCGTACATATTTGAAACTTCATAGCGTTATATTCCTGAAAAATGTAACATTACAGTCAAAACCACCATAATTTTATTTTTCACTGCAATTATTTAAATTAATAACAAGGAAAACATATGCCTTGTTTGTTGTAACAACATATGCGTCTTCACGTGTACCTTGAGTGCAGATTCTCCTATATAGTGAAATTACAATCTTATGCTTGTGAAAATTATTAGAAATAATGAAAATAAGCCATGGGATGAAGGGTTACATATAAATAACATAAATTCTCAGACCATAGGATAAAGGGTTACACAGAAATCATGTGTAAGATATTTTCCTTTACATGTCGTCATGCATAAGATATTTCCATTTCTTTGTCGTCATGCAACAATGAATTATATTCTAAATCCATCATTCATCGTCATGCAACAATGAATTATATTCAAAATTCATCATTCAATAATAACTCTCCTTCCTTGGCGTCATGCGTTAGATATTCCCAAAAAAATGATACAAACTGAAAAATTTACACCATTTTTGTAACATGCCTTACCATACACAAAGGCGTTGAGGGATGTGAAGGGAAATCTTACTTTGAAACAAAAAATTATGATACCAATCAGTTTAAGACACTCCAAAACACATGAAATAGATAAAAGTTAGACGTGCTTACCTTTGAAAAATCTCCCCTTTCAACATACCAAAAATAATAGAATACATGTCCTCCACGCAATATTCTTTTCTAATAAATGAAAGAGAGAATAGACAAATTAAATGATAGATATTCTAATATATTAAATTTCTAATTGATCCTCTAACCTACTCACTAACAAAACAAAAAGTGGAGTGCATCTAGACGCACATCTACATTTAATACAATTATTGACAATATATGTTATTCCTTAAAGATATTAATTTTTTTGAGAAATTACAAATATTAAATACGAAGAAGAAAACTAATGTAAAATATAAAATTATACCTAAACACAAAATGTCTCTGTCTCACCAACTGTGTAGAAGTCTCCTACTACACGTCCGTTACAGCCCGTTACGTACCGGTATTGTTAACATTAATTATGATATTAAGCGCAGTTACAATCACAACAGTTCATTTATAAAAACGAGAATAAATTTTTTTCCGACTATTACGCGAGCATTTAAATCATAAAAAGGCGTAATAATTAAAAGCTGTGACCGTAACCGTAAACTCTTGCGGAAGACTTATTTAAACTATTTTTATAACTTACATCATTTATTATAAGTTACTAAGGAGTTCCCATAAACTCACTTAGCCTATTTCCAACTTTACGTTTTTACCAATTCGAACATGTTTCACTCTAAATTTTTCTGCGACCAAACCGATCGCAACCAACCCTTCTTCTCAGATTATCTTTTTGTATTACTTGATTCCCTTTTTAACAAGCTATCATACGCTCAATTCGGAGCTCATTTGCTCCGGTTATCGCCGTTTGAAGTTGGATCAGCAAATAGCCAAACAACCCCAAAAACATCACCAAACCACTCACCTTACTCGATTTACTTCACTCAATCCATTCAACCATTTGCTCTCAAATTTTTATCCTACAAACTAGACATCTCAAACTTCATTTTGATATATCACACGCTTAATTTGACTGAGAAACGAAGCGGGAATTAATTTCCCAAATCCGGTCCAGAATCTGCCTCAGGTGCAGGGGCACATGGGCAGTCCGTGTTTCTCTAGTATTTTCAGGCCGAATATCAACCCAGAATTTCCTAAAATTTTGACACAAGGTAGAGGACATCTCAAACTTCAAAATGGCGTATGGCACGTCCCTAGGGAACCTCTATGGAGGGAGATATGCTCTCCCGAAGTTCGCCTAAAATCTGCCAATTCTACAGAAAATTCGCCAGAGTTTCCTTTGTTTTTCCAATAATCCCAAATTGTAAACGATCATTTAAACCTCAAATGTACCTAATAAACACATGATAATACAGTAATAATCCAATGGGTGGCACACACAAGGACCAACAACGCCTTGGGGCACTTACAACCCAATCCAGTTTATAGTTATTAAACATAGAGTCCATATTAATCATTCTTAAGTAGTTGCAATCACTAACACCTTTTTCATGCATATTTCCATCATACATATTATCATAACCTAAAATAGGCCTAAGGCCCTTCCATCATAAATAGACATGCATCAATACTATTACAATATGGCTTTACAAATTACAACTTGAAACTAAAACTTCAAATTACATTCTTCTAAAATTTCAACTTAATTTAAAAGACAACATAACCAAATACATCACTACTAGACTTAGGCAAAATGGCATGAACAAGATGCCAATGAAGCTACTAGTAAATACAAATGACATGTTCATGCCCTATGTTTAGCCTAGGCCACACGGCCAACAAAATGCAAAATATGACGCGCTCCACCGCTCACTCAACGGGCCTCTTTCCCGAGGCTCCTGCTCCACTGCTACCTCCTGAAATAAATGCCCCGAGACGGGGTGAGATATACGAATATATCTCAGTAACCAAGAGGTTCTGGAGAAAACTCCACCCAATGGTTCACTTCGATGCATATCAATAGAATACAACAACCACTTTGAAAACGGGATATAGCAAGGGATTTAGAGATATGGGGAATATAAAGATACAAAATACGACGATACGGGATGGTAACCCCAATTCCACGTACGCTCTGGGCATATATAAGCCTATGGGTATCATCCAAGGTGTGTTCACAGAAACCACAACCATGATGCCCAAACCAACCAAAACGCCAAAGAAATTCCTAGTGTGCTCCTACCCGGATCACACACCATGACACGCAGTCAACTGGAACTCCCTCCTGGAGACCTATCCAGCGGAAGTCCAAAAATGCCCGAAGGCTAATAAAACTGTCTACTGGCCAGAGACTCGGTACCTAAGTACCCATAGCAATAATGCATGCATGCTCATGTGTTCTATACTATTCATACACACTTCCTACCGTTGCCATCAACTGGCAAGGTGGAACAGAAAAGGGGAACAAGCCCCAGTACCAAGAGGTTACCTTAAGTAATTTCCTCACTAGCTCCGCAGCAGCTTATCCCACAACTTGGTACACAGTGGAATGCCTACACAGAGGACATTCCCAATCTCTTATAATTCAAACAATACATGCTAATTTACAATTATACATGCATTGAACTAAATACATACCTCAATCCACTTGGTCCAAGACCAAGGGTAACTCCCATATTCAAGTTTCGGGATTCAAGTCAACGTACGGCAACCTATACAATTACGTACATCCATCAGTACGCGTCAAATATCATCAAAACGCAAAATCACAAAATCACCTCACCCACACTTGGTAGGTTCGGCCATCCTAGGCTTATTTCCACTTTTATTTTTCTAAATTTTCTTTCTCATTTTATTACGCTTCCTTAGGTTGCTTAGAGGCTAGTTCAATCGTCATTTTTCCGTTTTACGACATTTACGCATCGTTTTGCGAAATATTTCACTCTAGGTTCTTTATGCCAACTAAGCCACTTATTATTTTTGCATTGATTCTTCCACTTGCCAATCACCACACAACCCATCTAATTACCTTTTTAACACATAATTCATCACTCAAACAATTTCCAACAACATCAATTCCTTAATTTTCCTTTAAAGGCCAAGTTGTAACCTAGGGCAATTCTAGGATTTCCATTCACTTTTAATCACTCCACACCTCACACAACTACATTATATCATCATATAATCATACAACAACTCATTAATTAATTCCCAACAAAATTCCAAAACACAAAGTCATGACATTCCTCAAAATTTCTAAGTTAAATTTTCATAATTTTCATCAATAATTTTCATGGCATTTCTAGCTCTCACACATCATTCTAAGACATTATCATCTAATACACATTTTCCAATTGAGCTCTCTAACAACACAATCATCAAATTCAAGCTTTAGGTTTCCAAAAATTCAATCACAATTAAACCATGTAAATGGGATGGAAACATACTCACAACAAAGGCTAGAAGCTAACCCAAGACTCCTCCAAGCAATGGAAGCTCAAA
>NW_026896762.1:0-10421 GCF_033153095.1 Gastrolobium bilobum | reverse complement strand
TGTTGCATTCTTATGGGAAGGACCACAAATACGAGGATCATAATACATTTTAATAAATTTTTCCACTTTGTGCTTTTTTTACCACTTTTTGTGTGCTTTATTTTTTCTGTACCATTTCTTTTCTTTTTTTTCTTTTCTTTCTATCTCTATTGCAGAGAAAAAAAAAGAAAAAAGGAAATAAAAAATAAATACAAGTGTTGCATTCTTATTAGAAGGACCACAAATACAGGGATCATAATAAATTTTTCCACTTTGTGGTATCTTTTCCCCTTTTTATGTGCTTTATTTTTTCTGTACCATTTTTTTTCTTTTTTTTCTTTCTCTCTGTATTGGAGAGAGAAAAAAAGAAAAAAAAGAAAAAGAAAAAATAAATACAAGTGTTGCATTCTTATTAGAAGGACCAAAAATACGGGGATCATAATAAATTTTTCCACTTTGTGCTATCTTTTCCCCTTTTTGTGTGCTTTATTTTTTCTGTACCATTTCTTTTCTTTTCTTTTCTTTCTCTCTCTCTATTGGAGAGAAAAAAATAAATATAAAAAAAATAAAAAATACAAGTGTTGCATTCTTTTTGGAAGGACCACAAATACGTGGATCATAATAAATTTTTTCACTTTGTGCTATCTTTTCCCCTTTTTGTGTGCTTCATTTTTTCTGTACCATTTCTTTTCTTTATCTCTCTATTGGAGAGAGAAAAAATAAAAATAAAAAAATAAATACAAGTGTTGCATTCTTATGGGAAGGACCACAAATACGAGGATCATAATACATTTTAATAAATTTTTCCACTTTGTGCTTTTTTTACCACTTTTTGTGTGCTTTATTTTTTCTGTACCATTTCTTTTCTTTTTTTTTCTTTCTCTCTCTATTGGAGAGAGAAAAAAAGAAAAAGAAAAAATAAATACAAGTGTTGTATTCTTATTGGAAGGAGCACAAATACGGGGATCATAATAAATTTTTCCACTTTGTGCTATCTTTTCCCCTTTTGTGTGCTTTATTTTTTCTGTACCATTTCTTTTCTTTTGTTTTTCTTTCTATCTCTATTGCAGAGAAAAAAAGAAAGAAAAAAGGAAATAAAAAATAAATACAAGTGTTGCATTCTTATTAGAAGGACCACAAATACAGGGATCATAATAAATTTTTCCACTTTTTGGTATCTTTTCCCCTTTTTATGTGCTTTATTTTTTCTGTACCATTTTTTTTCTTTTTTTTCTTTCTCTCTGTCTATTGGAGAGAGAAAAAAAAGAAAAAATAAAAAGAAAAAATAAATACAAGTGTTGCATTCTTATTAGAAGGACCAAAAATACGGGGATCATAATAAATTTTTCCACTTTGTGCTATCTTTTCCCCTTTTTGTGTGCTTTATTTTTTCTGTACCATTTCTTTTCTTTTCTTTTCTTTCTCTCTCTCTATTGGAGAGAAAAAAATAAATATAAAAAAAATAAAAAATACAAGTGTTGCATTCTTTTTGGAAGGACCACAAATACGTGGATCATAATAAATTTTTTCACTTTGTGCTATCTTTTCCCCTTTTTGTGTGCTTCATTTTTTCTGTACCATTTCTTTTCTTTATCTCTCTATTGGAGAGAGAAAAAATAAAAATAAAAAAATAAATACAAGTGTTGCATTCTTATGGGAAGGACCACAAATACGAGGATCATAATACATTTTAATAAATTTTTCCACTTTGTGCTTTTTTTACCACTTTTTGTGTGCTTTATTTTTTCTGTACCATTTCTTTTCTTTTTTTTTTCTTTCTCTCTCTATTGGAGAGAGAAAAAAAGAAAAAGAAAAAATAAATACAAGTGTTGTATTCTTATTGGAAGGAGCACAAATACGGGGATCATAATAAATTTTTCCACTTTGTGCTATCTTTTCCCCTTTTGTGTGCTTTATTTTTTCTGTACCATTTCTTTTCTTTTGTTTTTCTTTCTATCTCTATTGGAGAGAAAAAAAAGAAAAAGAAAATAAAAAATAAATACAAGTGTTGCATTCTTATTAGAAGGACCACAAATACAGGGATCATAATAAATTTTTCCACTTTGTGGTATCTTTTCCCCTTTTTATGTGCTTTATTTTTTCTGTACCATTTTTTTTCTTTTTTTTTCTTCTCTCTTTGTGCTATCTTTTCCCCTTTTTGTGTGCTTTATTTTTTCTGAGAGAGAAAAAAAATAAATATAAAAAAAAAATACAAGTGTTGCATTCTTTTTGGAAGGACCACAAATACGTGGATCATAATAAATTTTTTCACTTTGAAAAGAGAAAAAATAAAAATAAAAAAATAAATACAAGTGTTGCAAAAATAAATCAAATACATTTTAATAAATTTTTCCACTTTGTGCTTTTTTTACCACTTTTTGTGTGCTGCATTCTTTTCTTTTTTTTTCTTTCTCTCTCTCTTGGAGAGAAAGAAAAAGAAAAAATAAATACAAGTGTTGTATTCTTATTGGAAGGACCAGAAATACGGGGATCATAATAAATTTTTCCACTTTGTGCTATCTTTTCCCCTTTTTGTGTGCTTTATTTTTTCTGTACCATTTCTTTTCTTTTCTTTTTCTTTCTCTCTCTATTGGAGAGAAAAAAAAATAAAAAAAAATAAAAAATAAATACAAGTGTTGCATTCTTATTGGAAGGACCACAAATACAGGGATCATAATAAATTTTTCCACTTTGTGGTATCTTTTCCCCTTTTTGTGTGCTTTATTTTTTCTGTACCATTTTTTTTCTTTTTTTTCTTTCTCTCTGTATTGGAGAGAGAAAAAAAAAAAAAAAAAAAAAAAAAAATAAATACAAGTGTTGCATTCTTATTGGAAGGACCACAAATACGGGGATCATAATAAATTTTTCCACTTTGTGCTATCTTTTCCCCTTTTTGTGTGCTTTATTTTTTCTGTACCATTTCTTTTCTTTTCTTTTCTTTCTCTCTCTCTATTGGAGAGAAAAAAATAAATATAAAAAAAAATAAAAAATACAAGTGTTGCATTCTTTTTGGAAGGACCACAAATACGTGGATCATAATAAATTTTTTCACTTTGTGCTATCTTTTCCCCTTTTTGTGTGCTTCATTTTTTCTGTACCATTTCTTTTCTTTATCTCTCTATTGGAGAGAGAAAAAATAAAAATAAAAAAATAAATACAAGTGTTGCATTCTTATGGGAAGGACCACAAATACGAGGATCATAATACATTTTAATAAATTTTTCCACTTTGTGCTTTTTTTACCACTTTTTGTGTGCTTTATTTTTTCTGTACCATTTCTTTTCTTTTTTTTTCTTTCTCTCTTTATTGGAGAGAGAAAAAAAAAAAGAAAAAATAAATACAAGTGTTGTATTCTTATTGGAAGGAGCACAAATACGGGGATCATAATAAATTTTTCCACTTTGTGCTATCTTTTCCCCTTTTGTGTGCTTTATTTTTTCTGTACCATTTCTTTTCTTTTGTTTTTCTTTCTATCTCTATTGTAGAGAAAAAAAAGAAAAAAGAAAATAAAAAATAAATACAAGTGTTGCATTCTTATTAGAAGGACCACAAATACAGGGATCATAATAAATTTTTCCACTTTGTGGTATCTTTTCCCCTTTTTATGTGCTTTATTTTTTCTGTACCATTTTTTTTCTTTTTTTCTTTCTCTCTGTATTGGAGAGAGAAAAAAAAAGAAAAAAAAAAGAAAAAATAAATACAAGTGTTGCATTCTTATTAGAATTGGAGAGAAAAAAAAAAAATAAAAAAAAAAAATACAAGTGTTGCATTCTTATTGGAAGGACCACAAATACGGGGATCATAATAAATTTTTCCACTTTGTGCTATATTTTCCCGTTTTGTGTGCACTATTTTTTCTGTACCATTTCTTTTTTTTTCTTTCTCTCTCTATTGCAGAGAGAAAAAAAGAAAAAAAAAATAAATACAAGTGTTGCATTCTTATTGGAAGGACCACAAATACGGGGATCATAATAAATTTTTCCACTTTGTGCTATCTTTTTCCCTTCTTGTGTGCTTTATTTTTCAGTACCATTTCTTTTTCTCTCTCTATTGGAGAAAGAAAAAAAGAAAAAAAGAAAAATAAATACAAGTCTTGCATTCTTATTAGAAGGAGCACAAATACGGGGATCATAATAAATTTTTCCACTTTGTGCTATATTTTCCCCTTTTGTGTGTTTTTATTTTTTCTTTACCATTTCTTTTTTTTCTTTTTTTTCTCTCTCTCTATTGGAGAGAGAAAAAAATAAAAAAATAAAAAAAAATAAATACAAGTGTTGCATTCTTATTGGAAGAACCACAAATACGGGGATCACAATAAATTTTTCCACTTTGTGCTATATTTTCCCCTTTTTGTGTGTTTTTATTTTTTCTGTACCATTTCTTTTGTTTTCTTTTCTTTCGCTCTCTCTATTGGAGAGAGAAAAAAATAAATTAAAAAATAAAAATAAATACAAGTGTTGCATTCTTATTGGAAGGACAACAAATACGGGGATCATAATAAATTTTTCCACTTTGTGCTATCTTTTCCCCTTTTTGTGTGCTTCATTTTTTTTTACCATTTTTTTTCTTTATCTCTCTATTGGAGAGAGAAAAAATAAAAATAAAAAAATAAATACATGTGTTGCATTCTTATTAGAAGGACCACAAATACAGGTATCATAATAAATTTTTCCACTTTGTGGTATCTTTTCCCCTTTTTATGTGCTTTATTTTTTCTGTACCATTTATTTTCTTTTTTTTCTTTCTCTCTGTATTGGAGAGAGAAAAAAATAAAAAAATAAAAAGAAAAAATAAATACAAGTGTTGCATTCTTATTAGAAGGACCACAAATACGGGGATCATAATAAATTTTTCCACTTTGTGCTATCTTTTTCCCTTTTTGTGTGCTTTATTTATTCTGTACCATTTCTTTTTTTTTTCTCTCTCTATTGGACAAAGAAACTAAGAAAAAAAAGAAAACTAAAAAATAAATACAAGTCTTGCATTCTTATTAGAAGGAGCACAAATACGGGGATCATAATAAATTTTTCCACTTTGTGCTATATTTTCCCCTTTTGTGTGTTTTTATTTTTTCTGTACCATTTCTTTTTTTTCTTTTTTTTTTCTCTCTCTATTGGAGAGCGAAAAAAATAAAAAAAATAAATACAAGTGTTGCATTCTTATTGGAAGAACCACAAATACGGGGATCACAATAAAATTTTCCACTTTGTGCTATATTTTCCCCTTTTTGTGTGTTTTTATTTTTTCTGTACCATTTCTTTTGTTTTCTTTTCTTTCGCTCTCTCTATTGGAGAGAGAAAAAAATAAATTAAAAAATAAAAATAAATACAAGTGTTGCATTCTTATTAGAAGGACCACAAATTCGGGGATCATAATAAATTTTTCCACTTTGTGCTATCTTTTTCCCTTTTTGTGTGCTTTATTTATTCTGTACCATTTCTTTTTTTTTTTTCTCTCTCTATTGGACAAAGAAACTAAGAAAAAAAAGAAAACTAAAAAATAAATACAAGTCTTGCATTCTTATTAGAAGGAGCACAAATACGGGGATCATAATAAATTTTTCCACTTTGTGCTATATTTTCCCCTTTTGTGTGTTTTTATTTTTTCTTTACCATTTCTTTTTTTTCTTTTTTTTCTCTCTCTCTATTGGAGAGCGAAAAAAATAAAAAAAATAAATACAAGTGTTGCATTCTTATTGGAAGAACCACAAATACGGGGATCACAATAAATTTTTCCACTTTGTGCTATATTTTCCCCTTTTTGTGTGTTTTTATTTTTTCTGTACCATTTCTTTTCTTTTCTTTTCTTTCTCTCTCTATTGGAGAGAGAAAAAAATAAATTAAAAAATAAAAATAAATACAAGTGTTGCATTCTTATTGGAAGGACAACAAATACGGGGATCATAATAAATTTTTCCACTTTGTGCTATCTTTTCCCCTTTTTGTGTGCTTCATTTTTTTTTACCATTTTTTTTCTTTATCTCTCTATTGGAGAGAGAAAAAATAAAAATAAAAAAATAAATACAAGTGTTGCATTCTTATGGGAAGGACCACAAATACGAGGATCATAATACATTTTAATAAATTTTTCCACTTTGTGTTTTTTTTACCACTTTTTGTGTGCTTTATTTTTTCTGTACCATTTCTTTTCTTTTTTTTTCTTTCTCTCTATTGGAGAGAGAAAAAAAGAAAAAGAAAAAATAAATACAAGTGTTGTATTCTTATTGGAAGGAGCACAAATACGGGGATCATAATAAATTTTTCCACTTTGTGCTATCTTTTCCCCTTTTGTGTGCTTTATTTTTTCTGTACCATTTCTTTTCTTTTGTTTTTCTTTCTATCTCTATTGGAGAGAAAAAAAAAAGAAAAAAAAAAATAAAAAATAAATACATGTGTTGCATTCTTATTAGAAGGACCACAAATACAGGGATCATAATAAATTTTTCCACTTTGTGGTATCTTTTCCCCTTTTTATGTGCTTTATTTTTTCTGTACCATTTTTTTTTTTTTCTTTCTCTCTCTATTGGAGAGAGAAAAAAAGAAAAAAATAAAAATAAAAAATAAATACAAGTGTTGCATTCTTATTAGAAGGACCACAAATACGGGGATCATAATAAATTTTTCCACTTTGTGCTATCTTTTTCCCTTTTTGTGTGCTTTATTTTTTCTTTACCATTTCTTTTTTTTCTCTCTCTCTATTGGACAAAGAAACTAAGAAAAAAAAGAAAACTAAAAAATAAATACAAGTCTTGCATTCTTATTGGAAGGAGCACAAATACGAGGATCATAATAAATTTTTCCACTTTGTGCTATCTTTTTCCCTTTTTGTGTGCTTTATTTTTTCTATACCATTTCTTTTTTTTTTCTCTCTCTATTGGACAAAGAAACTAAGAAAAAAAAGAAAACTAAAAAATAAATACAAGTCTTTCATTCTTATTGGAAGGAGCACAAATACGGGGATCATAATAAATTTTTCCACTTTGTGCTATCTTTTCCCCTTTTGTGTGCTTTATTTTTTCTGTACCATTTCTTTTTTTTTCTCTCTCTGTTGGACAAAGAAACTAAGAAAAAAAAGAAAACTAAAAAATAAATACAAGTCTTGCATTCTTATTGGAAGGAGCACAAATACGGGGATCATAATAAATTTTTCCACTTTGTGCTATATTTTCCCTTTTTGTGTGTTTTTATTTTTTCTGTACCATTTTTTTTTCTTTTTTTTTTCTCTCTCTATTGGAGAGCGAAAAAAATAAAAAAAATAAATACAAGTGTTGCATTCTTATTGGAAGAACCACAAATACGGGGATCACAATAAATTTTTCCACTTTGTGCTATATTTTCCCCTTTTTGTGTGTTTTTATTTTTTCTGTACCATTTCTTTTGTTTTCTTTTCTTTCGCTCTCTCTATTGGAGAGAGAAAAAAATAAATTAAAAAATAAAAATAAATACAAGTGTTGCATTCTTATTGGAAGGACAACAAATACGGGGATCATAATAAATTTTTCCACTTTGTGCTATCTTTTCCCCTTTTTGTGTGCTTCATTTTTTTTTACCATTTTTTTTCTTTATCTCTCTATTGGAGAGAGAAAAAATAAAAATAAAAAAATAAATACAAGTGTTGCATTCTTATGGGAAGGACCACAAATACGAGGATCATAATAATAAATTTTTCCACTTTGTGTTTTTTTTACCACTTTTTGTGTGCTTTATTTTTTCTGTACCATTTCTTTTCTTTTCTTTTCTTTCTCTCTCTCTATTGGAGAGAGAAAAAAAGAAAAAGAAAAAATAAATACAAGTGTTGTATTCTTATTGGAAGGAGCACAAATACGGGGATCATAATAAATTTTTCCACTTTGTGCTATCTTTTCCCCTTTTGTGTGCTTTATTTTTTCTGTACCATTTCTTTTCTTTTGTTTTTCTTTCTATCTCTATTGGAGAGAAAAAAAATAAAAAAAAAATAAAAAATAAATACACGTGTTGCATTCTTATTAGAAGGACCACAAATACAGGTATCATAATAAATTTTTCCACTTTGTGGTATCTTTTCCCCTTTTTATGTGCTTTATTTTTTCTGTACCATTTATTTTCTTTTTTTTTCTTTCTCTCTGTATTGGAGAGAGAAAAAAAAAACGAAAAAAGAAATACAAGTGTTGCATTCTTATTAGAAGGACCACAAATACGGGGATCATAATAAATTTTTCCACTTTGTGCTATCTTTTTCCCTTTTTGTGTGCTTTATTTTTTCTTTACCATTTCTTTTTTTTTCTCTCTCTATTGGACAAAGAAACTAAGAAAAAAAAGAAAACTAAAAAATAAATACAAGTCTTGCATTCTTATTGGAAGGAGCACAAATACGGGGATCATAATAAATTTTTCCACTTTGTGCTATCTTTTCCCCTTTTGTGTGCTTTATTTTTTCTGTACCATTTCTTTTTTTTCTCTCTCTCTGTTGGACAAAGAAACTAAGAAAAAAAAGAAAACTAAAAAATAAATACAAGTCTTGCATTCTTATTGGAAGGAGCACAAATACGGGGATCATAATAAATTTTTCCACTTTGTGCTATATTTTCCCCTTTTGTGTGTTTTTATTTTTTCTGTACCATTTCTTTTTTTTCTTTTTTTTTTCTCTCTCTATTGGAGAGCGAAAAAAATAAAAAAAATAAATACAAGTGTTGCATTCTTATTGGAAGAACCACAA
Source organism: Gastrolobium bilobum (assembly GCF_033153095.1). Lineage (NCBI taxonomy): Eukaryota > Viridiplantae > Streptophyta > Magnoliopsida > Fabales > Fabaceae > Gastrolobium > Gastrolobium bilobum. The sequence goes on along the minus strand of NW_026896762.1, from coordinate 1,748 downwards.
ATACGGGGATCACAATAAATTTTTCCACTTTGTGCTATATTTTCCCCTTTTTGTGTGTTTTTATTTTTTCTGTACCATTTCTTTTGTTTTCTTTTCTTTCGCTCTCTCTATTGGAGAGAGAAAAAAATAAATTAAAAAATAAAAATAAATACAAGTGTTGCATTCTTATTGGAAGGACAACAAATACGGGGATCATAATAAATTTTTCCACTTTGTGCTATCTTTTTTCCTTTTTGTGTGCTTTATTTTTTTTTTTACCATTTTTTTTCTTTATCTCTCTATTGGAGAGAGAAAAAATAAAAATAAAAAAATAAATACAAGTGTTGCATTCTTATGGGAAGGACCACAAATACGAGGATCATAATACATTTTAATAAATTTTTCCACTTTGTGTTTTTTTTACCACTTTTTGTGTGCTTTATTTTTTCTGTACCATTTCTTTTCTTTTTTTTTCTTTCTCTCTCTATTGGAGAGAGAAAAAAAGAAAAAGAAAAAATAAATACAAGTGTTGTATTCTTATTGGAAGGAGCACAAATACGGGGATCATAATAAATTTTTCCACTTTGTGCTATCTTTTCCCCTTTTGTGTGCTTTATTTTTTCTGTACCATTTCTTTTCTTTTGTTTTTCTTTCTATCTCTATTGGAGAGAAAAAAAAAAGAAAAAATAAAATAAAAAATAAATACACGTGTTGCATTCTTATTAGAAGGACCACAAATACAGGTATCATAATAAATTTTTCCACTTTGTGGTATCTTTTCCCCTTTTTATGTGCTTTATTTTTTCTGTACCATTTATTTTCTTTTTTTTCTTTCTCTCTGTATTGGAGAGAGAAAAAAAGAAAAAATAAAAAGAAAAAATAAATACAAGTGTTGCATTCTTATTAGAAGGACCACAATTACGGGGGTCATAATAAATTTTTCCACTTTGTGCTATCTTTTTCCCTTTTTGTGTGCTTTATTTATTCTGTACCATTTCTTTTTTTTTCTCTCTCTATTGGACAAAGAAACTAAGAAAAAAAAGAAAACTAAAAAATAAATACAAGTGTTGCATTCTTATTGGAAGGAGCACAAATACGGGGATCATAATAAATTTTTCCACTTTGTGCTATCTTTTCCCCTTTTGTGTGCTTTATTTTTTCTGTACCATTTCTTTTCTTTTGTTTTTCTTTCTATCTCTATTGGAGAGAAAAAAAATAAAAATAAAATAAAAAATAAATACACGTGTTGCATTCTTATTAGAAGGACCACAAATACAGGTATCATAATAAATTTTTCCACTTTGTGGTATCTTTTCCCCTTTTTATGTGCTTTATTTTTTCTGTACCATTTATTTTCTTTTTTTTCTTTCTCTCTGTATTGGAGAGAGAAAAAAAGAAAAAAATAAAAAGAAAAAATAAATACAAGTGTTGCATTATTATTAGAAGGACCACAATTACGGGGATCATAATAAATTTTTCCACTTTGTGCTATCTTTTTCCCTTTTTGTGTGCTTTATTTATTCTGTACCATTTCTTTTTTTTTTCTCTCTCTATTGGACAAAGAAACTAAGAAAAAAAAGAAAACTAAAAAATAAATACAAGTCTTGCATTCTTATTGGAAGGAGCACAAATACGGGGATCATAATAAATTTTTCCACTTTGTGCTATCTTTTTCCCTTTTTGTGTGCTTTATTTTTTCTATACCATTTCTTTTTTTTTCTCTCTCTATTGGACAAAGAAACTAAGAAAAAAAAGAAAACTAAAAAATA
>NW_026896761.1:0-104090 GCF_033153095.1 Gastrolobium bilobum | reverse complement strand
AGCCAATTGAATATTACCACAAGTATAGGTAATGCGCCTAATGAGACCATACTTCGAGGTGATAGTTTGATCAAAGATCGCCTTATTTCTTTCCCCCCACAAACACCAAGCTATCACCCCAAAATACAAAGGCCAAGTTCGATCAGTTTGAAACGGACCTTTTAATCCTAGATTTGTCTGAATCCATAGGTGAAGATCCATGGAGAAAAAGTCACTACGGTTATCAGAAGGAACCCAATGCTCCCATAATTCCCTGGCACCAGGACAATCTCTAATGGCATGTAAACTATCCTCAAGATTATAATGACATCTCAGACACCCTGCATCTGTAGCCATGTGACGATGCACTCTATGAACATTAGTTAAAAGAGAACCTCTGTAGAGAAGCCATAAGAATTGTCTAATACGTTCAGGACCAGGCCAAGCCCAAATTACCTTCCAAATCCTATCCTGATGATAATGCGAGGTACCCATGAGATAGTTATAAGCTGATTTCACTGAAAAAACCCCATCTTGGCTACCTGCCCAAATAACACGGTCCGGAGAAGGATCCACTGTAGGAGGGAGCACACTACGAATCTTGTCTAATACTGAAGTAGGAAGAAGGTGCTGAAATAAAGGCCAGTCCCAATTACCATAACAAGTTACAAATTGAGACGTAGACCAATGAGTCATAATAGGAGGAATAGGTTGAACGGCCAGAGAAACAAGTTGAGGACATCCTGGCACCCACGAATCCATCCAAAAAGACGTATGAACCCCATCCCCTAAAATGATACGAGAATTCTCTAGAGTTTGAGGCCAATACTTAACAATAGCCTTCCATAAACCAGAATCGTTTGCGGAAGCCGAGATACTTGGAATGAGCCTTTCCTCCACCTTATACTTGCTACGAAGGACCCGAACCCATAACGAATTACGATCAGTCATGATTCGGTGACCTAGCTTCATGATAAAAGCCATATTATTCTCTTTAATTTTACGAAAACTAAGCCCCCTTACATTCTTCGGCAAACAGACCGTCTCCCAAGAAACCAGGTGAGCTTTCCTTCGTTCAGAAGTTGATCCCCAAATAAAATTCCTAGTTACACTCTCAATACGATCACACGTACCACTAGGAATAATACAAGTTTGCATAGGATATTGAGGAATTGCAGTAAGAACTGACCTAGCCAAAGTTGATCAACCTGCCAATGAAAGAGTACGTTGATTCCAGGCATTTAAACGAGCTTGCATCCGATTTAAGATATAGCCAAACATACTCTTTGTAACACGACTATGACGAAGAGGAATACCCAAGTATTTACCCAAGTCATTTGTAGGAGAGTAGCCCATCAACTGGCTTAGATTTTGCACTCGGGTATGATTAACGTTTCTGGAGAAGAAGACTTTTGTTTTTTCCTTGCTAACCTTCTCACCAGAGCACCTGCAAAAACAATCAAGAATCTTATTAATAATAACAGCTTGCCCTTCTGTGGCTTCTGTAAAGAGCAGAAGATCATCTGCAAAAAATAGATGGGAAAGCAGTGGTCCCCTTCTATTCAATCTGATAGGCTTCCAAACGTCCTCTTGAACTGCTACATTAATCAAATGAGCAAGTCTTTTCATGCAAAGGATGAAAAGATAAGGAGACAAAGGATCTCCTTGACGAAGACCTTGATTAGGAGAAAATTCTGTCGTAGTTGATCCATTCCATAACAAATTCATTGTACATGACGAGACACAACACATGATCAGAGAAATAATATTCTCAGGCAAACCAACATCCACAAGCGTGTCTTTCAGAAACTCCCAAGAAATCTTGTCATAAGCCTTTTCTAAATCAACTTTGACAGTCATCCAACCCTTATCTCCTCTCTTTTTATTCATGGAATGGATGATTTCCTGAGCCACAATGATATTATCCGCTCCTTGTCTACCCTTAATAAAACCATATTGATTAGGCATAACCAAGTGAGCCATATGAAATTTCAGCCTATTAGCCACAATCTTAGTTACAGTCTTGTAAATAACATTACAAAGGCTAATAGGTCTGAAATCTGTAAGTAATTCAGGCACATCAATCTTAGGAATCAGACAAATCAAAGTTTGGTTAACCTCTTTTATATTATCCGGATGAAGGAACACACCTTTCACAAAAGAGATAACTGACTCACCCACCTTATCCCACTGAGATTGAAAGAAAAGAGCATTAAGCCCATCCTTCCCAGGCGACTTGTATGGACCAAAAGAGAAGACTACATCTCTGATCTCCTTACTGTTTGGCATAATACTCATCGTGTCTAAAGAATGCGCTTCAATAACTGGAAAAAAGCCACGAACTGGAAAAGCCGGTTTAGGTAATGGATCTTTTGTGTACAGATTTTCAAAGAAAGAAACAGCCATTTCCATTAAAACCTGTTGATCACCAATCCAAACTCCCTCAGAGTTTTTCAACGTATCTATGCGATTCCTCCTACGTCTGGCAACCGTCACAGAATGAAAGAAACGCGAGTTCCTATCTCCAAGAGCAAACCAATTCAATTTCGATCTTTGAAACCAAGTAATTTCCTCTTGAAGATAAATCTTGTCTAGTTCCCTCCATAGATCCTTTTGCAACATCTCAAGGCTATGACTGTACTGATAACTAAGACATCTATCAATACCTCTAATCCTTGCATGCAAATCATTCTTTCTTTTCAGAGCAATCCTATAAACATTTCTATGTCATTCCGAAGCATTAATCCGAAATGTCTCCATAGAATGCATCCAGTTTACATTGTTTGACCAACATCCATTAACCACCTCATGAAAAGTGCTCTCTGTTAACCAGGACGCTAGAAAACGGAAAGGACGCTCCCCTCTCGGATAAATAGCAGGTTGACCTTCCCATAATAACACTGGTCGATGATCTGAGCCAAAGAAAGGCAAGTTGAAAGCCACACGGTTAGGGAAAACCAAGTTCCAATTATCATTAGCGCAAACCCTATCAAGACGCTCCTGAAGATTTCTTCTTTGCCAAGTGAAAATAGGACCTTGATTGCCAATGTCAGACAAGCTACATTCATCTAAACAATCACGAAATTCCCTCATGTTATTCCAGTTATGCCCATTACCACCTAGCTTCTCATACTCATACAAATAAGTGTTAAAATCACCTGCTATCCCCCAAGCTGCATTCCTCATGGACTGATCAAACAGTGAAGACAGAATTTCCCACAGCTGAATACGTTCCTGTCTTCGCGGACTTGCATAAATAAAAGTCATGAACTCCTCTCTATTTTCTTTTACCCAACAAATTTTAGTATGGACAAGTTGGCGATGAGAAAAAAGAACATCCACTGAAACTTCATCAGTGTTCCAAAGCACCCAAATACCGCCAGAAAAACCAACAGCATCACGATGAAAGTGACCAGAAAAACCAAGACACCGAATAGCTCTATCCGCCATAACACCACTCAATCTGGTTTCTAACAAAGCCATAACTTTAATACTGTATCTATGAGAAAGATCCCGAATTAGAGGCGAAAAACTCCTTTTCCCAGCCCCTTTACAATTCCAGGTCAAAATATTCATAAAAACAATCTTAAATTTATCCGAACAGAAACCGGCCCTAAGAAAGAGCATTGGTATAGACCGAAGTCGCACCCAAAACGTCCAAATTATCCAAAGGGATAGAATCCTTGTGAGTTTGATAAAAATTCCTCATTAACGTAAGAGCATCTGGTGGTCTTCCATGTTTACCCCCATTATCCAAGCCACTAGAAGAAGGAAGAGTCACTTGCTGATCATTAACCACATGAGACGTCTTCCTCTGGAATTTAGATAAAGAAGGGTGCAAGACAATTTGTCTATCTTGGAAATCCTCCGACATATTCTTCTGAGAATCAAGTTTAAAATTATTCTTTTGAGATTCTGCACTTTTTGAAGCATTTAATCTGCCTTTGCTAATATTAGCATTCTGGACCAGCTGATGAACTTTAGCAGATGATGCAGTTGCTTTCTTCTTTTGGTTCTCTTTGAATTTTACTCCTTGACTTTGGACCTCTTTTCTCGACTTGCCCGCGGATAGGTTAGCAGATGGAGAAATTGTTTCCATTTGAATATCCTTTTTCACCAACGGTTCTTCATTATGAGCAATTAATTCCCCATGATTAATTCGTGTCAGACCAGATTCAATGCTGATTGAATCAATCACTGGAGAATCAGAAATAATTAAAATATTATTATCCTTTTGAGCCAACTCAGCAATAGCTTGAAATCTTGAACCTGATTGAATGACATGTCTGTGATTAGGATGAGAATTGGAAACTGCCTTATTACGTAACGCTGCATTATTAACAACGCCAACTTGTCTCCTACCCGATGGTAATGATTCCTCCTTTGATTGTGCTATGCTCCTTGATTCCTCCTTTGATTGTGCTATGCTCCTTGATCAACGGTTACACTGCACTAGCATCCAATTCCCAAACGGTTCCTCCTTCGCCAGAACAGAATCTTTTTCCGGCTGCTTATGCACCACCGAGTCAGAAACTTCAGGAGAATAAGCCGTAGTATCTTGTTGAAGATTACTATGGGAACACTGATCCCTTCTATGCCCATACTTTCCACAAGCAAAACAAACTAAGTGGAGACCCTCATATCAAACATGGAAGATACGATCAGCAATCCGGAATTTGGACAAAAAGCCTTTCCTAAGATCAACTTCGACACAAATTCTAGCAAACTTTGCTCTCTCTGTAATATCACCTTCACCAGAATCACGTTTCCTGATAGAGTTCCTATCAATCTTCAATGTGCGACCAAAAATACTAACTATATTCCACAAATGATGAGAGGTATAGAATTCAATAGGAAGTCCTGGAATACGAATCCAAACTGCCAGCTTTCTGATCTCATCATCATAAGGATTAAAAAATGGACGCCACCGTTGAACTACCACATAATGATCAGCTATGATCCAAGGACCATCCTCCAAAACATGAGAGTAATCATTCTTATTTGAAAATCGGAACAAAAAGTAGTCATTCTCCATATCAATGAACTCATATGTGCCTGAGATATTCCACATTCTCAGTAAACGATTGAGTAAGAATCTAACTCCAACTTTCTTCCCCAGAAGTTTCACAATCACTGCCTGTCTCCAAGGTCTGCAACCTTCTAAATGCAAGGCTTTTGGAAAAGAGTACGTTGGGCAAAGAGGATCCTCCTCACCATCAACCGTAACAAAGACCTCATCCCCTTCTTCTTCGTCCTCTTCCTTACGTAGTTTTTCTACCCAATATTCCTCATCGCTATCAGCAACATGGGGTCCTCCATTAAAACCAAGAAGAGAATCTTTATATGACACCAACTTCCTGTTAGATGAATCACCTGACTCTTCCTTCTTTTTTCCCCCGTTGCTAGTCACATTCACCTGGATATCCTCCTCTGCCATGTGATCATCCATAGGTTGATCTTCCATAGCAGGGCCTTTAGGTTTTTTTGTGCTTCGATGGAGAAGATCTTCCTCCTCCGTCGTAGCATCTCTCGCCTCCTTGCCGGTTTCTCTCTCTTCACTCATCTCTAACACAATAAAAAACTCAGAGTTTCTAACCAAAAAAACCGAAGCCTCCTAGTTCTTTCCGAATCAACACGAAACGCAATCTGCAAAATAATTTTTCTACACTCTACAATGCTGTTATATTTCTTGTGATGTCTTGCAAAATGCCACACAAAATAATATATCACACATGTGACGTGCCCGTGTGGCGTGTATATAAGACGGATCAAAATATTAATCAGTTATTTTTTTATTTTTAATAATCATTTTTATTAAAAAAACAAAAAACTAGACATAGAATGCTTTTTGAGGGGGGATATTTTGACTACCAAAAGTGTCCACTACCACCTTACTACCTATCAAATCACCATTGGATCAAAGAGAGAGAAAATGTTAATCCAATGGTGATTAGATAGGTAGTAAGGAGGTAGTAGAAATTTTTGATAGTCAAAATATCTTTCCTCATCCTTTTTTACTCAAACAACGTTTCATTGTGCCTATTCAAATAAAAACTAAGATATGATTTTTTGAAAACTTTATAATTTATGGTGAATACTTGCGAATGAATAAAGATCAAGAGATATAAATATACTTTTTTTACTTTATATAATTTTCCAAACTTTTTGGGTTATGGTTTTAATGCCAAGGTTGAAATTGGTTTAGTGATAATTGGAGTTGGAAAAACATTGAAGAGATAGGATTTAATTACAATAAAATTGTGCTCTTTGAACCCCCAAGGGTAGCTCAGTTGGCAGCTGAGCTTCTAAGGGATTGCTTGGTGCAGGGATCAAACCCTGTCTCAAGCAGTTTCTTGGAAAATCTTTGGGGGCCAGAGGATAAGCCAAAAATCTTCGGTTGGAGGATTAGTCTCGTCCTTTCTCCGGTTGCGAAGCTTAGTGCACCCACTGTTACAATGAGGGGCTAGCCCAAACGGGCCGTACCCCGAGGGCATGGTGCCCGGAGAAGGTTGAATGGGGATACCTCCTGGCAATGTACCAAAAAAAAAAAAATTGTGCTCTTTGAGGGTTTTGGGTAGGGGTGTTCGCGGTCTGGATTGGATCGGTTTTGGAAGCAAAAATCATCTGATCCAATCTCTTCGGTTTGATCATATAATCATTCATTCGGTTTTGATTTTTTTTCAAATCCGATCCAATCCAATTTTTTTCGGTTTAGATTGGATCGGTTTTCGGTTTTTTAAAAATTTTAAAATTTATTTCATGATTATTGTGTAAATAACATCTTTTGTATATATTGGCTTTGTAAATTTTTTTTTTTTGGCAATGAGATATGAAGCTCTACAAAGATAAAATTGTGTTGATGAGATGTGACTAGATTTTTTCTTGGGTTTAGTTGATGGGTTTTGAGTTTAGAAATTTTTTAGGCTATGATTAGGGAAAGACCCAAATAGGTAGAGAGGAATTAATATATTGGATCGGTTTGGATTGGATCGGTTTTCATCAACCCATCCAAAAACCGATCCAATCCAATTAAAATTTACGGTTTTTAATCAGTTTTCAGTTTTCGATTTTTCAATTTATTGGGTTATCGATTTTTCAGTTTGGTCACTGCGGTTTGGATCGGTTGATGAACAACCCTAGTTTTGGGGACCTCCCTCGTTTAATTACTGTTTAGTAGTTTCGGATTTTTTTTCTCCTTACAAATGGAATGGAGGGTGTTTAAATATTGGGTTTAATGTTTTTGTTTTTATTAACATAAAAGAGAATATATTCTATTAAATTTTTCTCTTTCTTCTATTTATAATGGAATTCACTCATTTTTATGTAAACGTGACAGTTAAAATTTTTCGGCAGTAAAAGCAAAAAAACAATTTCTTTAATATTTAACAAGTTAATTATAACCAGAGAAGTAAAATAATTACTTTCACTTTATTTGTTTTTTTTTCTTGACAAAGTATTTCTACGTACATTATTATGATACTAATTATGCAGGTATAGTCACAATTTTTTAGCAATAAAAAAAGGAAAAAGTATTTCTCCAATCACCGGAGATAAAGTTATCTCTAGTGAGCTCAAAATGACGTCGTTTTGAGATTATAAGATTAAAAAATTCTAATGATGAAGACTAAAATAACCCTACAATATATTATAATTACAAAATATCTTAATTTCTGTCTCAAAATAATATCCATAAAAAAAAATTATAATGATGATGACTTATCTCCGTGGACCGGAGAAATCAAAATTTATCCATACAAAAAAAACTCTTTCAAGCTTTACCAAAAAAAAAAAATCTTTCAATCGTATAGAATTTCAAAGTTAAAACTTTAATCTTCTTATAAGAAGGTGAGCAATTGCATACAATCACCTACTTTATTTAGTGATGGAAGGACAACCACCTGTCGATTTATAAAAAGGAATGATGTCCTACCAACAGGCAACAACGGAATCGCCACCTGTTATTGATATTATAGAAGGGTTTTATAAGAGTTATGTTGTAAGAAAAGTGATTGTGTAATGTTATAGAGATTCGTTTTGCGTGCTTTAATTTTTTATTTATTTTTTTGTTTTAAAAAATGTGGGTCCCACAAAATGTTGTGAGTGTAGGAAAGTTTGTTGTATTATGTTAAAGGATAAAACGAAAACCCTATTATAGAATTCTCAAAGATGTATATTAACATTATTAGCTTAATTAGAAAACCTATGATTATTGTTAAATTTATCAGCTACACATTAAGCAGGGGTGGACCTCGGGGGCTAAGGTTGCCCCCGCCCCTCCCTAATTAATTTTAAAAAAAATTATATATATAAAATATTATTTTGTTAATATTAATGGATTGTCTATCTGATAAATTAATCTCCTCAAATTAAAATATAAAAACTCCAAAAGAAAACTCTATCCTCTTACATGCATGAAGCCATATAGAGATATAAATAAGTCACAAGTCTATTTTAGCAAGCATGATTTTTAAGTCTCTAAGCTCAATTTGTATTTTTTAATATATAATTTTATTTTATTGTTAATAAAATAATGATATTATTTTTTAATAAAATTATTTTTTAATTTTTTAATTTTTTATAATCTGTTCTCTTCTCACTTAACAAACACATTTTCTCTTAACCCTAATTTCTTTGCTTGCCAATGCTTTTCTCTCCACCGTCAAATTTCGTTACTCTTTAGTCCTCTTCTCAACTTCTCATCCATTCCAAATCATTAATCGCTCATATCGATTCTCAAGATTTTCACAACTAATAGTAAGTCTTTATTCTTTTTATTTATTTTTCTTTATTTATTTAATTAATTTTTGTTGGGAAGCGGAGGCCACAATGTTGTTGCATTGATAAGAAGAAATAAACATAATAGTAATATATATTTTTACTAAGATCTCAATTTTTTTATTGTCTTTTGTTCTTTTTTTTTTCAATTTATATTTTCAATGAACCTTTTTGTGAATATTTTCTATTTTTTAGTAGTCAGATCTTAATAATATTTTTAAAATCACACTGGTTATGGGCTAGCAAGAACTGGCAAATCCATCATTTATCCTCTTATTGATAAAGTGATTATACTTGTACTCATTCTTTCAGTTTCTATAGCAACTGCTGAAAGAACTTTATCAGCTGCGAATATTATCAAGAATAGGCTTCTAAATAGAATGGAAGAATAAATTCTTGATATGTTTAAGGGAAAAAAGTTTTCGATGTTACTTTAGATAACTTTATCTAATGTTCATCGAAACGACGTCGTTTTGGGTTGAAAAATTAAAAAATTAGAGTGATAAAGACTATTATAACCCTGAAATAAATTAAAATTACAAAAATACCATGATTTCCGTCCCAAAACGACGTCGTTTTGATGAACATTAGATAATGTTATCTAAATAACATCAGAAAAAACAAACCCATTTTTTAATTATATTCATTGAAAAAGATATTATTTTGAGTTTTATCACGAATTCAATTATAAAAGAGTTTAATAATATAAAAATACGTAGAGTAAAAATTAAGTGAAGTGATCTTAATTGTATTATATTGTAACTTGTAAGTATTTTTATTTATGATATAATATTTTTTATATTTACCCCCGTCGTAAAAATTTCTTGACATTAAGTATTGATCATGGTTGAATGGTTATTGACGTGTTAACTGTTGTCACACTATTCTCAAAACAGGTTGTCATTTCTCATTGCATTACAGCAACGTTAAAATCCATTTCTTTTTTCTGAAAATTAGCTCATTAGGCGCGTGATATATAGTGTGATGTGAAACATATAGCTTGGATTATTACATAACGTAATATCAATTACAAAATACTGCTTTTTAAATCAATTTGTAAATTCATATTGACAACTTGCTCTCTCTCTCTCTATATATATATATATATATATATATATATATATATATATATATATATATATATTTTTAAATTAATAAGAGTTACACAGCAAGAAATTGACCCCCTCATTTCTCTTTGGATGAATCTAATCACTCAATAATGCGTATGAATTATGGGTATAAATATTAAAATAGGCTGATAAAATCAAAGTTTAAATCATAAGTGAATCGTTCAATGGATTGAGCCCAACATGTAACCTCAAAGAGGGAGTGTAATAGTTGATGTAGGGGTTCCTAACACTGCCGTGGTGAAGATCAAGACAGTGAGAAGTGTTCCCAGTGATGGAATATGCAGAATTTGCGGGCCGGGGGGGGGGGGGGGTGATCAGTGACAAGGAGGGTGATTAGTGACAAGGAGGACTCTTCAAATTGACATGGTAACGGCTCATAAGTTGTGGATCCCCTTGTATGATAAGGGAGAAGAGTATTTGTAGGCTTCAATCTGCTGAGAGAGTGTACCAAGTCAACTAGTATAAGAGAAGCTAAAGTAGTTTGACTTAATTAGAGCAGGGCACCCATCGGTGACTGGCCTGTTGACAACGACTACTGCAGAGGATAAAGTGAAGGGGAGTATTTTGATATTCTATAATGGGTACCTACAGAGGCAAAAGGGATGTGAGAAGTCTTCGAGGTAAATCATTTTGATATTTAATATTGGGAAGCTGATTTGCTAATCAGGTGATAGTAAGAACGTCAGTGCAATTGGTCAATTAAGGTTGAAATGGCTTGGATCTCTGATGTTGAGCCTACCTTGATGGGCTGGTGCATTGAGCCGGCCAGAACAATAAAAATATCAAACTTTGTTGACAAACAAAATATGATTTTTTTTTTTTAAGTGGAGTAAAATGAAAAATATAATTGGGTTAGTTACCAGTGCGCTTAGTACCTTCTCGATTAAACAAATGGAAAGCATTAAATTTGAGATGAGGTTTATTAATTAATTCCCACAGCTGTGCGTTCCCCATTTTATAGTTTTTTTTTTTTTTGGTAATCATATAGTTTTTAAAAGGTTCATCAACACTGGCATTATACAATTAGTTTTCCTTAATTTATTTATATTTTTAAAAGGTGTTTTGTTCGGCTTAATTAATGATATTTGAGGTCCCACGCCTTATGTGAGTTCTTTTATTTCGTTTCCAGCTTAATAATGTCTGGGTTTGCATCACTTCCCGTCTAATTACTCATTAAGCTATGTACATAATTGGAAAATAAATAAAGTTTTTGGGTTAATTTAAAGAGATAAGATATTGTAACAACTAATTAGTATTATTACTAATGTTATTACCAATCAATTTAACCGTTAGATCAATTATTATGATCCAATGGTTATATTTATTTTCATCTTTGTATGGTTATGATTCCTCATATTTAATGTGAAAATATTAAATATGAAAAATCATAACCATACAAAGATAAAAATAAATATAAAATATTAAATATGAGAAATCATAACCATACAAAGATGAAAATAAATATAACCGTTGGATCAATATAATGATCTAACAATGAAATTGACTGGTAGTAAGGTAATAACACTAATTGGTTGTTACAGTATTTTTTCCCTAATTTAAAATAAATAAAATAGGTTAGTAATTTAGATTTGTGCGAGTTACAGTACCTCTTGCCTTTACAAAAAGTAGTTTGCCGATGGAAGAATGTGCTGCAATTAACTTGTGGGACTCGTAAGGTTGCTAAAATGTTGTTTTCATAGTGTACTTGGATTCGCCTTGGTATGTCATCAGCTTCCTCAGGGTACTCATCTGCCGCAACATACTATTGTTATGTCAAATTCTTCTTGTTTTTCATTAATTTTGTCTTCAAAGCCTTGTTGGCGGGTATAAAAGAGCTCATGACACCAGATCATTACAAATGGACTAAGACTACATTATCATATTAAGTGGGTTCAATACTATGTTTCAAATAGCATCTTCCGCTATATAATTCTTGATAGAGATATTATCCGTTATATCAAATAACTTTTTTTTATGTGTATTGTAATTATAAGAAAATGCTTTAATTTGGAGAGACTATCATCTACACATCAACGAGCCTAAGCGACAAATCCATAATAAAGGAATTCAACATTACATCTCGATTCAAAACATTAATGCATTGATTATGAGTCCTTTTATTTATATGTGCTATGTTTAGCCCATTACATTTCAACGTGAAACTTTCTATCACTCAGGATTAAATTCTCAACAATGTCAATATTGCATGTCTGTTTTATTGGATGTCTGATGTTAGTGTTTTGTTGAAAAAAGTTAATTCAATAAGAGGTTGAATTTGAGAAATCACGTACCGTATGGGCGCGGGCACACGAAAAAAAATAAGAAGGAGTCTTTTTATCGGTTACATGTGAGCCCATCCAATTTGGAGATTAGAGAAGTTCTCTTTGCGATGCATCCCTTCAAGGCTCCTAGACCAGATGGTCTCCAAGCGATCTTTTTCCAGTCTCAATGGGATATCATTGCAAATTCTGTGTGGGGCTCATCAAGAGCGTGTTTGAAGAACCTGCCCAAGTGAGTTGCATTAACAGTTCCCTTATCTGCTTGATACCTAAAGTGGATAACCCAGTTTCTGTCAAGAATTTGCGTCCAATAAGCCTTTGTAATGTGGTGTTCAAAACGATCACCAAAATTGTTGCCAATCAACTAAGGCCTCACTTGAGCTATCTAATTCTGCCTAATCAATGTAGCTTCATCAGAGGAAGGCATAGTACAGATAACATTATTATTTCCCAGGAGATCATGCACTCCATGAGAATCAAGAAAGGCAGGAAGGGTTGGATGGCTATTAAAGTTGACCTTGAGAAAGCTTACGATAGGATAAATTGGGATTTTCTTCGTCGTACTCTTGTCGAAGCTGGACTCTCTGGTGAAGCGGTTCTTTTGATAATGGAATGTGTTTCCACAGCCTCCATGAATGTTATTTGGGAGGGCTCGACTACAAGGGAATTCAGCCCGTCGAGGGGCATCAAACAAGGAGATCCCTTGTCTCCTTATCTTTTTGTTTTGTGCATTGAAAGATTAGCCCACTTGATCCTCCATGCACTTAACACTAAACAATGGAAGCCAATTGTTGTTAGGAAGAGAGCACCACCTATTAGCCACCTCTTTTTCGCTGATGATCTCCTCCTTTTCGCTGAGGCTTCCTTAGACCAAGCAATTCTCATTGAGAAGATCCTCAATTGCTTCTGCAAGGCTTCTGGTCAAAAGGTAAGTACAGATAAGTCTAGGATATTTTTTTTCGAAAAATGTTCATCACTCCAGGGCTTCAGAGATTGCTCAAGTGCTAGGCTTCTCCCTAACCCCTGATTTGGGGAAGTATTTAGGTATCCCCCTCTTGCATGGAAGAGCTTCTGCTACCTGTTTTAATCATTTACTTCAGAAGATGGATAATAAACTTTCCAATTGGAAGAAGTCCTCCCTGTCGATGGCTGGTAGGTCAACCTTAGCGCAATCTGTTTTGGCCTCTATACCTACATACACTATGCAATCGTCCTTGCTCCCTATGAACATCTGCGAGGGGATTGAGAGACGCACAAGAGACTTCCTTTGGGGTTCTACGCAGGAAGCAAGGAAAATCCATATTGTGGCTTGACAAAATATTTGCCAACAGAAAAAAGATGGCAGGCTTGGGTTTAGAAGAATGAGAACTATGAATCAAGCTCTTTTAATGAAGGTGGGCCATGGCTTGCTCACCAATAAAAATAGCCTTTGGGTCCAAGTTTTGAGAAGTAAATATGCTGTTGGGGATGACTTGGTTCCGTTGCTCAAACACAATAGACAATGCTCGAATTTGTGGAAAGGAGTGATGAGGGTTTGGCCAAAAGTTATTCTGGGGTCCAAGATTCGACTGGGTAATGGTGCTAATACTAATTTCTGGAGTGATTGTTGGCTTCCAAATAATGAATTAATCCAATCGAAGGTCGAGGTTTGTATCACGGAGGATTTGAGCACGTGGAAGGTGGATCGCTTTGTCAATTCAGATGAGGAATAGGACTGGACGTTACTCAAAAAATGGGTTTCAACCAACTCTTGCAAGGCCATAGCAAACGTAATGCCTCCCAAGGGTTGTAATGGTGTTGACTTGGTGACTTGGGCGTTGACTTGCGATGGGCTTTTTTCGGTTAAATCTGCTTATTATTCTTTGGAAGCTTCTTCGTCTGCTCTTGGGGAGAAGAGGAATCTGTGCCCTTGGAGATGGAAGGGCCCTGCACGTATTCAACTTTTCCTTTAAAAAGCTTTAGGTAATTTCCTGTTAACAAATGTAGCTAGAGGCAAGAGAAATTTGACCTCCTCGACCTTGTGCCCCCGCTGCAACCTTGTCCCAGAAGACGTGATGCATGTCCTCAGAGGGTGCACCTGGACCAGAGGAGTCTGGAACCTCTTAATCAATCAAGACCTTCAGCCAACTTTCTTTGAGTCCAATCTCCAGGACTGGACTGTGTTCAACCTTGACTCATCTGCTGTTTTTGATTTGTTTTGGGATTGGAATCAACTTTTTGGTGTCCTCCTTTGGCTCATTTGGAAAGCCAGGAATGATCTTGTCTTTAATCAAAAAATTCTCAGCCAGGCAGAGTTAATCAGAGAAGCTAAGGTTTTCGTTTCCAACTTCAAGGAAGCAGCGGTGCAGCTTGGCAGCTTGGGAGCTGGAAGGAAAGAGAGGATACAGAAGTTCATTTGTTGGCAGTTTCCTCCTGATAGCTGGATCAAACTGAATGTCGATGGCTCTAGTAGCATGGGAGGTACCTTGTCTAGTTGCGGAGGAGTGCTTAGAGACGCAGCTGGTAGATGGTTAGTGGGTTTTAGCAAAAACTTGGGAACCGATTCTTCTTTGAGAGTAGAAGTTTGTAGCATTTTGCATGGTACTCAAGTTGATTGGAATCTTGGGATTAGTAAGTTGTGTATTGAGGGGGACTCACAGGTTGCTATCAACCTTGTTTCCAAAGGTTGTGAGAAGTCTCATCCAGTTGCCTCGCTCATAAACCAGATCAATCACATGTTGCAGAGACAATGGGAAACAAAGCTTAGCCATACGTATAGGGAAGGAAACATGGTAGCCGATTTTCTTGCAAGCCATGGTAGTTCTTGGGATGATTGGGATCTCCATATTCTTCAGGAGCCTCCCCTGGATTGTAAAACCCTCTTAAGTAGGGATTTGATGGGCACTTCTAGCCCTAAACTGTGTATTTTGAATTAACTATTTTCCCTTATTTTCAAAAAAAAAAAAGAGAGTTAAGTGGGCTATTCCCAATTGTCAGTAATAATGTGGCACCTTGGTTCTTCTGAGGAAAAGCACCACTTTGCCAAAAGTTGGGAATCCAGGTGTTTTCACGCTTATAACCTATATTCTATTCTTTTCTTAGCTACAACCGTAATCCAGTTTTCGTCCAGTCAAAGTGGCAAGCAAAATGGGCAAACCGATAAGACATAAAATCTATTGAAAATGCCTTTAATTTTTGCTAAAGTTGTATATCGCGTTGTGATGTGAAGACTTGACATTCCGGCTCTCCAATTTGGAGAACATGATCTAGATTTTTTACATAAAATTATTTTCCATCCAAAGAAGTATTATACCAAAAAAAATGTTAGTTAAGACGCCACATCAAGTTACAATTATTGCTTCTCGATATTTTCTTGTAAATTTGATGAAGTTTTACGATTTCCTTTGATAATTGTAAACTTAAAGATATCTATTATATATATTTGGTAGGCAATTTTTAAACGTAATAAACGATTAATGTCATTATGCGAAGAAAGAGGTTGGACCATCCAACAATATGAGAGTTAATTTCCAAAGCAAACGAGCAGTGAAACTAGAAAAGGAGACCTATCTAACCAATGCTACAATTATAATTTTTTTTTTATAATCTACAATTATAATCTTATTTCACAGGAAAAAAACTAATATATATATATATATATATATATATAATAAAGTTTGATTTTAATGTTTTCTTACAATGTGATTTATTGTCACATCATGTAATAATTTAAAAATATATAAAATATTAAAGTTATTAAATAATATAACAAATTATTAAAGGACAATATAATTTTTTTACTGTTACAATACATTTAAATTAAATTGTGAGATTTTTCTATAGAATTTATTGGGAGGATTTGACACTTTGATAGTATTGAGTCCACAAACGCAACACACATGCAGCAGCAACAAAAGTGAGCTGTTCTTATGGTTGGGTCATGCGGTCATGCCTGCTTTTGTACACTGGCCATAAATTTCTATTGGCTCACCCATGTGAGGACCAGCGTAATTCATCTAGACCTACTTTTCCAACTTAAACTGCTAGCTTTCAAAGTCCTCAGACAATCTTTGCCGCATACCTCTCGTTCTCGTATATAGGTTCCTTCTATTAGCTTTTGTTAATAAAACTTATAATAAACTATGGTGGTTGATCTCTTGCAACCGTTGACTTCTTAATCACTCCAACTATTTATGATTATTTGCAGGAGTTTGATTTAATAATTTGAAAATAATTATAAGATATGTGAATTGTCAAATTAGTGAAATGACACTTTCAATGCCCCTCCTACTGAAAGACTAATATCTAATATGAATGGCTAAAGTGTGCATACTGTGTTGGGACTTGGGATGAAATACAAACATATACACGATTGGAGGCATTTTAACCATTTTGTCCTTTATTAATTATTTAATAACTATTTTATTCTTTATTGGAAATTATCTACCAATCTGTCCCTCTTTAATCGACTAAGCCAAAAATTTAATAGACTAAATGATCGAATGAAGATTTAGTCGATTAAAGAAGGACAGATTGGGATACAACATGAGATAATTATTTCTCATAAAATAAACTAGGCATTCACAATAGTACTACTAACAAAAATTATCACCTGAATAGGAAGCACGTGTCATATCCCAATATATTGCACAAGTAACTTGTTGCGTACTTGGATTTGAAATACAAGGAATAATTTTAATCCCATAGATTAGAAACGGAGATTTATAAGGGTTCATTTGGATGAGTTTTTTTTTCTTCAAAAGTAATTTTTTTCAAGAAAAAAAGCACTTTTAGCTTTTTGTTCGTTTAGATGTCTGCTTTAAAAAAAAGGAGAAGTCACAAAAAAGTCAAAACTTAATTTTTTCAGAAGCTAAAACTTTTAACTTCTAAGAAAAACAAAAGTCAAAAGCCAAATATTTTTTTCAAAATCTAAATTTTTTTATAAAAATATAAATAGCTTTAACTTTTGTAAAAAGTACTTTTAAAATAAGGAATTGATAAAAATTACTTTTTCTAAAAGCTTAAATAAATGACCTCTAAGTCTTGTTTGGCTTGTCATGTCCCTTTTCCCAATTTTCGACTTCTCCTCTGTCGTAAGCAAATATTCTTATTAAGGAAGTTTAAACTAAATCATCACTCCCACCAAATGGCCATAGGTGAAGTTGATTAGACAAGATAAATTTTAGGTATATAACCTATCGTAAATACTTAAATTAACTATTTTTTTTTTTTGGTACATACTTAAATTAACTATTAACATGTATAAAGTTGTGTGATTCGTATTAAAAATATACATATTTTAAAAAAAATACATTTATAAATGTTATTTATTAATTGAATTACCTTTGATAAAAAATACATATATTTGGAAGTTTAGCTAGACAGTGTTTAAAATCAAGAGTGATATTAACATTTTCTCTCTTTCTTATGTTAATCAGTAGTCACCAATGTTGTCAAACTCGAGTTTCTAAGTAGAAACAGAAAGGGGTGGTAGAAACGTAAAACGTAAAAACGACACGAAACGTAAAGTTTCTACTTTCTACTACTTAAGGTCCAGATACAAAATTATATATATGCATGTAAAAAATATATTACATAATGAACATGTGTGTTGAGCCACTTATCTATCTAAAAAGGAAAATTAATTTTGATAACCAAGTATCAAATTTATAAACAGTGATAACTAACAAATAATGGATAACCAGTATGCTCTAACTGATTCATACACTCTGCAGATTTTGGATCATCGCTCATTAGGATATAATTCCATTTCTTTCAATGCACACAATGATCCAAAAACACAAAATGATTCTTATAGCATAACTTATAATATAATTACAGCTTTATAAGACATAATTATAAAAGACATATATCCAAACAAAAAGATATCAAGATACTGTGCATATGATTTGGGGAAAATAAAAATTGGGTTTTTTTTAATTTCTTTTTTGTAAATCTTTTTTTGTGAATTTTTTTCGTTTTAAGTAAAAACGGTAAAAACGTAAGTTTTTACGCTTTTACACAGCGTTTTTACCAGTTTTTATCAAGGACCGTTTTTACTTGCGTTTTAACACGCATCACTCTAGTAAAAACGTAAGTTTTTACGTTTTTACACTAATTTTTGACAATAATGGCAGTCACACAACGCAACTAATCAAGTGTAAAGGTTACGAATCGTTTGGATAAATTATTTGATGGCTGATCATTAATTGTCAAATTAACGTGTAAATGGAATTATTTTTGTATGTAATTTTTTTTTTTTTTTTGGTAATCTGTATGTAATTTAGTTATATGACTAATTACCACAACTTATCCTTTTGAATCTTTTGATTTTGTAAAGGAGTTAGGAGGCTCTTATTCAGGGCAGTGATTACCAACTGCATAAAGCTGGCAGTTGCTACATTGCTAGTGAAATATATTTTTTTTGCGGATAGAAGACAAAGACTTTGATTGGCACATTCTTCTTTCTTTTTATAAAAAAAAAAAATTACATTTTGATTTTCACAATTAGAGCGAACAGAGTGTACCAAGATGACTAAGGTAACCCACGTGTATAGTGTATCGAGTGGTATTAAACATCGTATTTAGCCTGGACATTTCGTCCTTTAATCTTAATAATTCGGGGAGTCGAGTACTACATGAACTTCAAGAATCTATTCGTGCATAACATTTATTCATTATAAGAAGAGATATTGAAAAAGATCAACTAATATATTTATTAGTGGTTAATCATGGAATAAAATAATTAATCACTTTTAATTTATGAGTGATTAATTAATGAATCATTCTTCATTAATGAGTTTATCTACAAGTCTTTAATTAATTCTCCCATAATCATATCTACATTATAATCATAAAGATCTTTAGTACTTAAGAAATTAACTTCAACAATTAATGAATGATTAGGTCATGATTCTTTTAATTAAATATGAATCTTTCTTAACTATTTCATCTAATTTTTAATTTTTCCAATGAATCACTCGTTTAAAACTAGGGAAATGATTTTCTGCTGTTGCTGTAAGGAAAATTTCTTGCAACAATTTATTATAACTATGTACTATCGGTGGTAGATAAAATTATTTTCTCTTTTCGCAACATCAGCCAATAAAGTTTTAGGGGAGAGAAAAAAAATAAATTTATTATTATTACTATATATTACTTATAATATATAGTTATAATAAGTTGTTGTAAGAATTTTTTTTGGAGTAACCGTAGAAAAACAAAACTCATAAATTAATATTAATAATTAAGAACACACTACATACTGCAGCTCATCGATCGATTATTCACAATTTCGAAGCAGTTTTTCAACACTAGAGTAGCTGGTGGAGATTTTTTTTCCCCCTATTTAACTGTAAGGAAAGGGCTAACATCACCGTAACCATATGCTTACGCAATAAAACGGGGAAAAAACCAACAGTAACATCGTTATAACTTAATAGGGAAAATTTGGTGGCGGTGCACATGGGATTCTTGCATTGCAGGTCTCATAGTACTCACAATATAGTACCATCCCATTTGATCACTTATAGCCAATAAAAAACAGAAAGATGCTGAATAAGTTTTGGTGATGGATCTAATGATGAGAATTGGACCGACCAGAAATTAAGCTGTGGGCCACATTTTAATCTTCACCGGATCTTCGTTTTCATTTCAAACTATGATGCCAGCTACAGAATTTTCTTATTTATAATAGACAAAGTAATAAAATATGAAAAATACCACACCAAACCCAACTTGTACTAAAAATATGATAATTGATGTAGGTTCCTAATGATTGCAGGACATGACAAAGGCATATGTTTTGACGGCAACGAGTGCAGTTCGCAATATTATTAAACCTGATTCGTTGATTGATCCGGCGGAGATATTGTATTATTGTGACACTAATCAAGAGGTTAATGGTTGAACCGATTGATTTGGATAATTATATCTAAATCTATATTTTGCGGGGATAGAGAAAAAAAAAAAATTGTCGGGAAAAAGTGATTTCTGAAAATATGATAGTAAATTTGTTTTTACGGAAAAGTTACTAAAAAGTGTTTGGTAGGTCAATTTTTTTTCGAGAATATTAAGTTAATTTTATTGATATTATATTTAGTTGATTGTAAAATATTGATGAGAATCTGAACTGAAATTACAAAATTACCCAGTAATTTTTATTTTACCTCTACATTCTCTCTCTTTCCAGGGTCATTTATGACTTTACTTAATTGATTAGACATTTGGCAACATTTCATGTGGTGGGAATTTTTTTTTTTTCTATCCCAACAATGGAAATCTTTGATAGCAAATTCATGTAGAAAAGCAATTTTCGGGAAAAAAAAAATATAGTTGGGCATCTCATATCATTTTTGCTACCAGACGTGGCTTTTTTATTTTCCCTAACAAGCTTTCCCAAGTTTTTAAAAATAAACCTGGTACCAAACGCCTTCTTAAGAATTCCGTGTAGAATCCAGAGCAAAATAATTTCCCATCAATTTTTATTAAAAAATTACTAAATTTATTATAAATCTTTCACATCAAAATCTATAATCTGTGCAAAACTTTGAAAGTTGTAAACTAGTTTTGATTCAAGACACACTAATTATGCAGACAATTTCTAATATGATTATCTTGATTAGAAAAATCCACACCTAGGAATTTGAAGTTTTAAAAATAAATATTTTGAAAATATTTTATTAAAAACTCACACCTGGATTTTCTACATTTCAAGACAAGACACATCAAAAAAATATTTTATTAAGGTCTTCATTTTTAAAATGAAATTTGGAGTTTTTCTACATGCAAAGAAAATAAAATTAAAAAAATGAAAAGTATAAATACATCCGGTCCTCGGCATTGAAGTGGTGCTTGTAAACGGTGTGAAGAAAGTGGCGATGCTGGAACAAGGATAAGATTAGAGAGGTATTATTGTGGGAAAATAATCCCTAAGGCAGCGAGGCAGAGTAAAGAGAAGATGAGAATCAGCGATTGAAGAAGAAAGTTTTGGAGCAAGTAGTGGAATCAAGAGTTTCGTTTGCGAAGATTTATAATTTTTTAAAATTTTGTGAATAATTGATTTTTTTAAAAAAAAATACATGAACAACCAATTTTTTTGGGTCACCGATTTTAATAAAACTCTACCGGTTCAAATTGGTTTTCATTGAATCCGATACATAGCCGGTCTATTACTCGGCTCAAATCGGTACATCACTAGTTCATTGCATTTCGGATCGACCCGGACGGTTTGAACCGAGTTGGAAACACTGTATGTTGGTATCTAGCTCATCCCAGCGGTGAAAACTAGTGTAATTGGACACGTTCAACATTGCCATCAATTTTTGCCAACTAAACTTTGTTGTGATTTGATGTTTCTAATTCCTTCACGTTAGAGTCTGTGACTCTATTTCATGTCGGTTCTCGTAAAAGATTGACATTTTCACCAGCATTCAATGAGGATGTTTGATAAGTGCTAACCACTATAAGAAATTGAGACTAATAAATAATGGTTGCTCAAAGGAAGAACTACATGTGACTTGTGCGTGTCCAGATTCAGATCCTGATGAACATACCTAAAGAATATATGGTATATTTTTTAAGATTATAAATATGCTCATACAACAACAATGACTTAAATTTGGTCACAACATTATAATCAAATGTTTAAGATGAATAAAGACACGAACTCATGGTGGAGCCAGGAAGGCGTCATTCAATTTTTATCTTCAATCCACCAGTAGCGCGAGTTGCGTCTTAGTCATAACTCATAAGCAATTGATACCAAGATTTGGAAATGTTCCTTGCGAGTACCAACCAACTACTAATTATTGGGGTGTGCCAAATTGTGCTTATTCATTTTCCCTTTCTAGTTGATTAACAGAATAAATCTTTGGGTTATGCAGATTATTAGCCAAATCCCAAATATTGAACCAACTACATAGCATCATAACAATTGATATCAGTCTAGAACTTATCCAGCTAAACTATGTAAATTGAATAATAGTGGGTGGAAATAAATTGCATGATGCAGTGTAGAAGCTGGGGAGCGGAAGGTGTTTAGATGTAGCGACACCGAGCCGCTCCAGGTTGTCCAAAGATTCTCCAACCTTAACTTGGATGGCAACATGAGCAAGACATTTTTATTGGGGTACATGACCAAGAGATGTTTGGTCACAACAAAATTCAGGAAATCGAGGTGTACCAACAGCTTTTCATGCCTGAGATGATCAAAGAATAATTGAAGTACCTTTTTTCTATGAAAAAAAAATTCATGGATTGAACCAAAGTGTAAAAGCCTTGGGAAAAGATATCTTCTTCCTCCCTATAGAAACACTCAAAGGATTTACTTTAGTTTTCAGGATATCGAGCCCCAGCTTTGATACTAGAGATAGAAGTGCATTTGTTCTCGTTATTAATGTATTGAAATTAAAAAAATATTTATTATCTAACAATATGAAAAGTTTCAAAAGAACAACAAACTTAAAATATCTGAAAAGCTTAGCCACCGCCTCTATGATTAGCTTTTACTAATTTTCTAGCTCTTTGTAAAGGAACGACCATTCTATAACATTTACTATATTTTCCGTAAATTTTCAAGATCGTGATTTTGTATAGCTTTTGTAATATTTTTGGAGGCAACCAATGAGTATACTCAATTTATACATGTATGCACAAATTTTTTGACCGAAGGAAACAGAGGAACTTAAACAGCCATATTACTATGGTAATGTTTTCTTAAGCACGACTGAGTGAGTCTCAGAGGATGAGACAGAACAACAAAAAGATAAAGATGCAAGTGTTAGACAGCTATTTCCATCGACCCATATTTAGCAGGAAAAAATAAAAACACATCATCCATACCTGAGTCTAGATTACCTGAACAACAATCACTGCCACTGTGATTTCGATTTCTTTTTAATACTAAAGAAATTAATATTGAAAAAAAAAAGTATTACCCATCCTTCCTCTTCCATTGAATAATGCGAGGAAATTGACTCAGGAAAGATCACTCTCAGGTGTCATCCTTAATCAAGTCATGATCATAGCTAATAGCAAAAGCATCATTGATGCATCTAAGTTGCCTTAAAAATGTGCTTGTGTGTGTCGTCTTAGGGTTTTTAACTCTTTTGTAATTTCAGTAGCATTTTTATGATTTTATATAATTCATTCTAATTATATTTTAGGGTTAATTAACACCACATAAAATGGTATGTAATGAATCGTGGTGGTTGAATATTCTATTATTTTGATAATTGAAATTGAGAACAACAATTTCTCTTTTCAATCCTAGTTTTCTGTTCAGCCCAATTTCTATTTCTGTGTGTTAGTCATTATTTGATAATCATAGATAGATTGCCTTTAACCAATGACTAAATAGAATCATGGTGATGGCGGATGTAGAATAATTCTTGAAGAAGACGAGCAACCTATACAAGGAATGTAACAAGGGAGTACAATTGGAATTCGGCACATATGTTGAAGCAATGACAGACCATTCTAACATTAGAGGAGCATTTACTGTCTATCAGATTTAATATAAATAAATGCAGATAATTGCAGCAGCAACATCAACCACTAATGCACCACATCTGTAACAAATATAGTCTGCATCAAACTAAAAGCATTCAAGTTCTTGTCCATCAAAAGTATCACTACGAACCCTAAATCCAGCAAAGGAAAGCAAAACAAAGTGTGCAGAATCATATCACACAGTTAGTCCACATATACTTCCAGCTGCAGCAGCAACAATATATTAACCAGTACCTCCTATGCTAAGTATATATTAGAAAACTGAAGCCCAAGCCTTCTAAAACCTACCCCATTCTTTATATCGTTATGTTTGTTTCAGTTTTCTAGAAATAAAAGTGAGATAATTAAGACGTTAAAAACAGATTCAAAAGAATAATCTCTGCAAAGTAGATAGCTCTGTGAATTGAAAAGCTCCAAACAAATTGTGAGGCCACCGACTCCTGGAACACTTTGTTCTAATGGGGCAATCAATATATGCATGTGTTTTATTTGGTGCCTGGCTTTGAAAAGATCTGAGAGTCAATATGTTGAAATAGGAAAAGGTTTAGGGGGTGTATTGGGTTATGATTTTAAAAGACTTATTTGAGATAAAAAATCCTACAGATTTTAAAAAGACATTTTAGAATTGTAGATACTTTAAGACTTTTTTAAAAGACTTTTTTTACCATTAAGATTTCATAGGATTGGATTTTAAAGGATTTTAATAGAATTCATAAGATTTGAAAGGACAATATGGATTTATAAGATTTTAAAAAATTATATGAATTTTTAGCAAATATTCAAAATTACAAGAGTCAATAAAAACAAATAACAAAGAAAAGCAATGATATTAATAAAAAAAAGTAAACTTAACAATGGGTTAAAAATTATCTCAAAAATTACTAAGCAACAACTCTCCACCTATCAATAAAATCTAATATAATTTTCTCAATGAGTTTGAGTTTGAGTTTGATTTGCGAAAATAATAACCATATATCAATGGTTAACTTCCAAGTTAAATATTAATTAATGAGTTTAATTGGTGAAAATAATAACCACTGATTGACAGAAATCAACGGTTAAAATATGGTTGTAAACAAAAATAGGTTGTAAGTATAATATTCTCCACAAAGAAATGCAATGAAATTAATAAAAAAAAGTAAAACCTAATATAATTTTCTCAATCAGTAAAACATCATATAATTTTTAACAAACATTCAAAATTACTAAACAACAGCTTTTCACATATCTAATGGGTTGAAAATTATCTTCTTCATTTGGTATCAAAGTTATGCATATATGATTATAAGACCCAATTTTTTTTAATTATAAAAATAATTCTAAATTTGCATATAGAACCTAAAGTTCATGATAAAATTTCGTTTGAAATTTTTTGCAATTGATCTTGAAAACTTTGGGGTTTTTGTTTTACGTGATGAGAGTTTTCTAACCATATATCATATACATATTTTCATTGAATATTCTAAGAAAATTTTGAATATGAAATTTTGGGTTTAATTACATGAAAGTTTAGAAAATTTCTCAATTTTTTTCAGTCGATACATTGAAACCTTAAATTGCTTTGGGGCTTTTGAGAAACAAATTTTTAGTTATCTATTGACACAAAAATTGTTTGAAATCGTTTCATGTAGTGAAGGAATTTCGTTCATGAATGTATTGTTACGAAATATAGGGTTCATATTATGAAAGTTTCAATCTTTCTTTAAATTGATATTGCTTCATTGATTTAAAACGAAAATTGGTTTGAGGGTTTTAGCTTCTCTGTTATTCTTTCACTGTTTTATGTTGTTTTTTTATACAAAAATCCCACGTTTTTTTGCCAAAAAAATTCACGACCCATAGCTTGAAAAATTACTTTTGAGATAGATTATGTTAATTTTGTGCCAAAATAGCTCAAAAATATGTTATTTTTGAGATAGATTATATTAAAATCTCGTTGGTTTGTTGTTTCTGGGTTGTTTTGTTATGAAAATCGCTCAAAAATATGCTCTTTTTTTGTTTTGACGAAGCTTCCATGACGGAACTCAATTTCGAGCAGCCAACCTGCCAAAGAAAGAAGAAAACACTGCAACAGAAGAATCTCAAGAAATCCTAGGGGTTAGGGTGAGATTGTGAGAGAGACATCCTATTTGTATTTTTCGCTAAAAAATCTCACGAAATCCACACCAATAGAAAATCCATTAAAATCGTCGGATTTTTGAATACCACGAGATTGTGATTCCATTGTCTAAAATCCTGATTGAATATTAACAGATTTGGACGGATTTTAAAATAATCCTTTAAAATCCTAATCGAATACCACGTGACTTTTTTTCAATCCATTAAAATCCTAATCGAATACCAACGGATTTTTTTGTCCAAAAACATTCCGTTAAAATCCTTTGAAATCTCAATCTAATACACCCCTAGTTTTGGTGAGAACATCACGCAAAACAATCATATCAGTTTGCATTTAATTTATTGTATTATAAAAGGCTTATCATTTTATACCATAACAACCAAACGAAAAAAACAAATCAATGTTTTAGCCACCATAGAAGCAGAAACAGCCAAGAGATAATAAAAAACATTGTAGGAATAAACTACAAAGGATTATAAGTGATAATCAGTTGAAGGCTGAAAACATAAACCATTGGCAAGAGAACTCTTATCAAAATAAATTTATTAAAACATAGGACTTGGTCAAAACTTCTTCAATAATAGTCAGGCAAGTTCAACATCAATAGACAGGCAATGTGAAATAAGTCTCTCACCTTGTTTAATCATTTTACAAGACCTCCATTGACCATTTCATAAAGAAGTTTCTGTGTGTTATCATTTTTTTTTCTTCTATAAGTGCATGAATAAGTGTCTCCATAGTGGCAGCATCAAGGGGGCAGCCATTGTGGAAATTTTTTAAAACAAGGCCTCTGCTTCATGAAACAAGTCTTCTTTATAAAGTCCAACAATCAATCATAGCTTTATATGCTTGGACATCTAGACAGTCCTTTAATAAAAAGATGCTGAAAATATTGTGTTCATTATTTAGCCTTCCACCTTTGCATGGTCCATCAGTGCATGCCACATGAGCATGATGGCTTTTGAAAAGTGTATCTAACAAAGACATTGTAAGAGATTACATTAGGAGGTCCAGCAATATCATACATCTCATTAAGATGATCTTGAACATAGAAGAGTTTCTCCTAAATTTGCAAATTCCATCAAAAAGAGAATTACAAATTTAAGCCAAACTTTTTGTGACACATATCTTACAAGATATTCATGGCTTGATCTGCAATTATAAATTTATAATCTTATAGTATGCATCAATCATGATGCTACAACTTCGAACATGAGGTCCCAATCCCTTTATGATCATAGTATTGAATACATATTTTCTCCGGTTAACTTTATTGAATAAACAATACCCATAAATCGCTGTAAGTAATAAGATCCGGTTTCTAAGCTCTTTTTTTATCATCCACACCTTTATTCCTTCAACACATAGTGCATCAACTAATGTATTAGAGAACTGAGATATATTAGGTTGATGTCATTTTGGAACATTTCATTTAACAAGTGAGTTGCTTCTTTCTAATGCTACATAATCCATGATTAGATAGCTGAGAGTGACGACATTAGAAAAAATTCCCATATAATCAAAATCAGAATACAAATCATGTGCCTAGTCATTCTTTGCATAAACCATTAGCGATGTTGCTATACACCAAGACCTTCCTTAACCACGTGTCACCCTGTTTTCTGCATCACTTGAATGGCAGCTCTTGTTTGTCCTATTCTACAAAGCCCAATTGATAACGGTTCCACAATTAACTTATCCTAGCCTCACCATTAATATGGAGTCCTTTCATCAATGCTGTCAAGATTAATGTATAGCGTTGATAACACCTCATGAGAATGTTTGCCAATACAGAGAAAGCAAACCCTATCCGATCCTCCAAGTGGCAGTAACTACACATCAAGATACTCAAAGAAACTTAAGAAGGTGTAATGCTTCATCTTCCCAATTGCCCTTAAAACCTTATCAATTTTCATAACAGATGGAGGACACATGATTTGGAGCATGTGATTGACTGATGCCACATCCAGAACTTTGATGCAAATTACATTGGAATTGATAAAGAGAAGGTAGAGGTCAGAATGACATACCTTTATTTGTCTTGGTAATGGTCGTAAACTAGTAATGACACTTCAGCTTTATCTCAACGCTGTTGTCAGGAGAACTATTATTATGACAATGATCTGTTTCCTTACTTTTAAAAGAGAAAGCAAATAAATGAAAAATTAAGTAAACCACTCACCCATCAAATAGTTGAAGATTTTATGTATTTTGAAGCATAATACCACACAGCATAATTATAAATTCCGCATTATTAAATTTAAAAAATATGTAAGATTTTTCTGAAAAAGCCGAAATGTCTTTGGCATCGATTTAATTTCACGGTATGGACCATGAAATTGTTTACACCTTAAACAAAAGAACATGCAATACTTATGACAACAGACACCGATACCAAGCATAATCTTTGGACAGAAGCCTGAAGAAGTAGTATGGATACTGAGCATAGTGTCATTAAAAATTACATCTCAAAAGAATCAAGTGACTAAAAGAATTAATTTTGTTTATACATCTACAGTTGACTTCTGTTCCTAGATCTCTCAACTACATTCTAGAAATTTGTCATCGGGTGCTGTACTTTCAGTTGCACCTAAAGTCAAAATTTGAAGGCAAGAACAATCGCCATGGAAAGAATCGTAAACATGAGGCATGAATTGCAGTTTCCCAGTACATGACTTGATTTTCAGTGACTCCCAATTTCTCAGTCCCAACATCTTCGTTAGACCTTCTGTTCTGCCACTTTGCAAATTCCAAAATCAAGAGAATGTCAACACAGTTAACAAACTAATTATATCTCCCTCGTTTCTGGCCAGGATTGAGATTGTCTATTGACCAATACATCTAAAGCCTCCTTCATCCAAGTATGTGGACAAACTTTTTTTGCTTCAGCAACAGTCATCTGCATGATGCAAATCAAACGAAACTTTAGGACCCAAACAAAAATCAAGGTAACCACCCCATTAAGATAAATCGACTATACACTTACCCATCTTCGTTTTCGGAAGTTCTTCTCAGGCCAATTCTCTAATTGCTTATTGACAAGCAAAGAGAACATATATCCTTCATGTACCCTGCCTTGGCGTTTGCTCTTATAAAACCATTTGCCCAATTTACTCTGCAAAAGCACACAGAGGGTAAGAAACAAAGGTGTAACATTTGCTAAGAAACCAAAGGTAGAACGTGATTGCAGAAACTAACTTGGATGTTGCCGGCAACCCCAGCTTCCTCTATGGTCTCCCTTAAAGCAGCCTGCTCCATGGATTCATCAGTCTCCCAACCTCCCTGAAGGCAAACAAAAACCACGCACATGTCAGGAACCAAAGGTTGAAAATGAACCATTACCATATCAATTTGATTAAACAACAATCATTGGCAATGCAAGTTGCCGAAAAACAATACCTTTGGGAACTGCATTCCATTGCCGTTCTGAGCACTAATCACAAGAACCTCTAATTCCTTCTTTTGGAGTCCCTTTCTCCTGTATCTGTATGGAATGCATCTGTTCATTTTCAAAATTACACACAACATGTCAGATTAACAATAAATTTTTAATGCAATAACAATTTGAATTTTAAACCATAAAAATAATGTCAAACATCATTCTTATTATTAGAGAACAAACATTTTTGTTTTCTAATACTTCTTTCTCTGTTTAAATGCTTTTGGCCGCCCATTAATCAAATCAAATCCATGTTTTAGCTAGCCATTATGAGAAAACCCAGTTGATAAAAAGTTCTAAGTTGAGAACTTGATAATTAGAAAAAGATAGAGAGAGAGAGAGAGAGAGAGAGAGAGAGAGAGAGAGAGAGAGGGAGAATGTAACAGACCCCACAACTTGGCGACAGCCATCATCATAGCGCTGCAAATGCCTGCCGGTACGGGCAACCAAGCACTCCAATTGCTTGGGAAACAAATGGCCATAAAGGTTCTTGGAGAAAAGAAATGGGAGAAAATATTTAAAAGGCAAATTCCTAGAAAAGAAGAGACCCATGAAGCCAAATTGTTGGATTAAAACAAAGAAAAAGAAAAAAGCGAATGTTGGAGGATCGAAGTAAACAAGAGGACGAGAATGAAGAAAAGAAGAAGAAAGACATGAAAAGGAATGGATGGATGGCAGTTGCGAAAGTGTTGGAGTTTTATGGTTACATATATATAGGTTCTACCTATTTATTGCGAAATTGTTTGGTTTCTGCGTTTGCGTGTGGAGGAGATAGATATGTATCGCATCGCATCGTTTACTTTTGCTTTTTCCTCTAATTTCAATGGACGGAAATCTTTTTATAACAAATCGTTTCTAGATTTTTATTAATAGTTATTTATTATTTATGAGAAATTTTGGCATCAGGTTAGTTGGAAATTTTATAATAAGAAAACATTACAGTTGACTCCACTTGTAGTTTCTCCTTTATTTTATGAAAAAATATATTTCTGCTATCAATAGCATCACATGAATTGTAAATGTATGAATCTGCCAAAAAAATCGGCAATTCTTAATTTCAATACTATTTTTTTATTCATTTTTTTAATTCTTTCTATTCTTTTAATAAAAATATATTAAAAATATATTGAATTCTATTATATATATATATATATATATAGAGAAAGATATTTTAATCTGTAACAACCAACTAGTATTACCAGTAGTGTTACTACCAATAAATTTCACTGTTAGATCGATTATGTTGATTCAACGGTTGTATTTATTAAGGATTTGCATGGGTTGAACCGAACTGGTTTTTTTTTTTAAAACCGAACCGAATCGGTTCAAAACTGGTTCAGTTCGGAAGTGGTTCGGTTCGGTTCAAAACTGGTTCAGTTCGAAAGTGGTTCGGTTCGAAACTGATTTGAAAACAGTTCGGTTCAAAATCGGTTCATGTTGTGAATTAATAATTAATTAATGAGTTTAATTTACGAAAATCATAACCATTAATTGACGGAAATCAACGGTGTTAAGATATGATTGTAAGAGGTTGTAAACAAAATAGTTGTAAGTATAACTTATCTCTAAATATTACTCTCAACTTCTTTACAGTTGATTCCACTTGTAATTTCTCCTTTTTTAATACATTTAATATTGAGTTTTATAAGAATAATGTTGTAGAAAAAATTTGTTATGTTATGCTAAAACAAAAAATTTCGTAGAGCCCACTTTTTCTTTAAAAAAGAAAGAGAAAAAATGCTGGTGGCAGTTTCCATGTATGTACAGGACATGAAATTGCTTTCCAGCAACATGTGATGAAACAATTCCCCTTTAATATTACTCTCAACCTGCGTGATATTTCATTTGTTTTAAATTAAATGTCGCCTTGAAAGTTTTATATTGTTTCAAATTATGGATTTCTCTTACACGAGAAACAATAGAAAATATAATAAAATTATTGCCGACGTTATTTTAATGTTATCTTCAGTTTTTGAATAATTGTCACTTTAGACAAATAAAAAATGCATTAGTTTTTTTTTTAACTTTATCTTTGTCTATTAGATTTTCCACTAAGTGGAATGAGAGTGAAATTATTGAATAAGAGAGTAAAATAATCAAATGACCTTATATTTTTATGAAATAAAAATATTTAATGACTTTCTTGATCTTTTTACAAAATCTTAAACCATTAGCGTTATTAAAACCATGTCGTTAAGTACATCCTTTTCAAATAAGAAAAAGGATAAATTCTCAAATTCATCTTTAAGAAATAATGCGTGCGTAGAACATATTAGTCCTTTTTTAAAATAAAAAATTTAATATAGTATCCACATGGCATGTTAAATATCTTTGTCGCCATTCAATTTTAACAAATGAAATTTTTAATATCCATTTAAATTGACTTTCAAAGTTCACAAGAATATAAATATGAAATATGACTTATTTATAATAATAATAATAATATATTTTGTTTTAATCAAATTCGCATTAACAACTTTTGTTCAATATATCATTTAAATTGACTTTCAACCTTAATTAATGTATGATGACCACGTATGATTAACTTAGAAAAAAAAACAAATGTAACCATTCACACGGAAAAATAACATAATTTCAATGTATTAGATTGAAATGTCCCAGTTTTAATATATATTTAAAAAAACACAATTACATGAAAGGCAAAAAATTATGTATAAAATGAATAGCCCTTATAATTAAAAAAAAATTAATTATAAATCATTGAGAATAGAAAAATATTAAGTCACAATGTATCATTTATTTAAAATATCATTAATTTGTTAAATAATTTAAATACTCCAATAACAGTAATAAAAAAACTTAAAGTCTTAAATGTTGAAATTCAAAGTGGAGAAGAGTGGTGTGAACGTATTCAGTCGGAGGAGAGAAGTTCTAACTTTACTATTTATTTATGTTCCTTATTGTTATATTCATTTCATTGAAATTATAGTAGATGAAAAGTGTGATTATATATATGCATTTAAATTTGATGTATTATCATTGTAATTTTTGTAACATTATCTAATTATATATAACATGTCATTTAAAAAGTTAAATTTTTAATGACTTGATAATATAAGATTAAATGATAGTGTTGATAATGATAATACATCCAAATCAAATCATACATTTTTTTGGTAAATTAAATTTGAAGCGTTATATAATAAAATTTAAATTAAATTCAATATTTTAATATGAAGTATGATTTCTTAAGAATTTTTGTCGCAGCGTTTGATAGGTAGCGTCGGTGTCAACATGATATAGAAATGAAGTGAAAATTAATAAAAAAAATTGTTATAGTTTTTTAGTCAGAATTTTTAATTAAATGAGTTGGCATATTTTTTCTTGATGAAATGGGTAATTCATTGATTCACATTTGTTTATTTTAACCAGCATCGTCCTTTGACTTTCGTGTTTATCATTTCAAATTAAATATTTATCCCTATGCGACTCCGACTCGCACGACTCCAACTCATACATTACACGGCTACAGGTGGGTGAAAGTTTGAAAGCAATTTCTTGCGAAAATGGATTTCTTATACGTAATTTAACATAATCATATCATGTGAGAGGATCTTAACCATTAATAATTAAATTAATGGTGATGATTATATAACTTTCTATCGTTATATTTTTTTCTCTCCTTCCTTATCACCTTAACTTACACATGTATAATTATAATTGTCCCACATAACATGATCATATTAATTAGCACATGAGATGATCTACTCCCATATTGCCTTTTCCTTTAGTCCTCCCCCTCTGCTCATAAAAAAAAATAAAAAAAAAATAAAAGCATACTTTTTTTTTTTTTTTGGAGTTACCCAACCCTAATTATCTCTTTGAGACGAGTTGGCTCCTTCCGATATCCCCACGAGCTTCGACTTTTTGAGCCAGCTATGAGACTAATCCGGAGTGCGGGGGAACAATGATGGCTAAAGGTTCAGCCCCTTCCCCAAGAATGCATTCAGCGGGAATCGAACACATATCCAACCCCACTAACTCAGCGTCAAGTTACCAACTGAGCTGCACCTATTGGATAAAGCATACTTTTCTTAACGGAAGTTTTTACATGATTTTATATCAATGTAATTTAACAATGAATAAAAATAATTTCATATAAAAATTTGCGTAAATGGGAGGACTTGTATCATAAATCCTTGGCCCTCGTTACTAGAAGTTTTTTTTTTTTTTTCTGCTTAGTGGATGTTAAAGTTGCTTTTTTTTTTTTCTCTTTTTTCAGTCATTTTTCAGAACTTATCGGCTAACGTGGAGAAAAAAAAAATAACTTTAACGTTATAACTATATCTTACCGGTAAAACATAATTAAAAGAGGTACTTTGAGATAAGCTTACCTCAAGTGGCAGGAGAAATATCTTTCATATATATATATATATATATATATAGGGTTTTATAAGAGTTATGTTGTAGGAAAAGATTTTGTGTAATGTTATAGAGATTCGTTTTGCGTGTCGTAATTTCTTTTTTCTTCAAAAAGTGTGGGCCCCACAAAATGTTGTGTGTGTAGGAAAGTTTGTTGTGTCATGTTAAATGACAAATGCAAACCCCATATATATATATATGAGGTAGGATCCTTTGACACCAGTGTCAAATTTAAAATTTGACACTGGTGTCAAATAGCCGTTAGATCAAAAAAGATCAATGGTGTCACATGCTTACAAATCAGAGTCATTGATCTTTTTTGATCTAACGGCTCTCAAATGAGGTGTCAAATTTCAAATTTGATACTGGTGTCAAAGGATCCTACTTCTATATATATAATTCGTTTTTTCTATAGTCAATGTAGATAACTTATCTACATTGAGCCCAAAACGACGTCGTTTTGAGACGAAAATTAAGGTGTTTTTGTAATTATAATTTATTTCAGGATTATAATATTCTTTTTCATTATAATTTTTTAATTTTTAAACTTAAAATGTAATCGATTTAGAAGCGAATGTAGATAAATTATCTACATTTCCTGTAGAAACATTAAAGCCATATATATATATATATATATATATATATATATATATATATAAAAATATATATATATAAAGTATTTGTCATTTTAAATTTTAAATGATATAAAGTTATGTCATTTTAAGAGAGAGATAGACACAAAATAATATTTCTTAAAATTTAAATAAAAAAATCCACTTTCTCCACCATGTTTTTCATTCCTTGTGTCTATCTCTCTCTTAAAATGATATAACTTATATCCTTTAAAACGACAAACATCAAACCCTATATATATATATATATATATATATATATATATATATATATATATATATATGGGTTAGGATCATTTTACACCAGTATAAGTTACACTCTTAATCTTATCCGTTGATCCCACTTATATCTATGGGCTCAAACTTTTTAATAACTTGAACCATTGGATACAAGTGGATCAATGGTCAAGATTGAGTGTAAGACTTCTAACTCTTACACCGGTGTAAGAATATCCTGCCCCTATATATATATATATATATATATATATATATATAGGGGTTTATATTTCTGCAGCTACTGTAGATGTAGCAGTCAAATACTTGTCATATATATATACGTGAAAGTATTAAACGTGAGGAATCATAATCATACATCTGTCATTGCTATACATAAAGCGGCTGTAGAAAAGATCTTACCATATACATATATGGAGAGAGAAATTTTCACTCCAGAGTAAGACTTACACTACAATTGACAAGTCTGACAGTTCATCTTAACCGTTGATTTTCACAATCTAACGATTATTGTTTAAAAAATTATACTAATTAATTATTAATAACACTATAAATAACAATTATTAATTTACATCCTTACTCCGGAGTCAAAAGAACCTCCATAGCATCGATACACAAATATTTGGAAAATATGTCTGACACGCTCCGACACGTTCCGACACGCGGTTAACATGGAACACTGACAAAAATTTATCAAAATGCCATGCGAACAGTACTTTTTACCAGACTGCCATGCAAGCATAATTTGCTACGACTCGTAGCAAATTATGTCCGCCAATGATTTTTTGACACAGCACACTTTCGCAGGAAAAAGCTGACATGTCATAATTCGCTACCACTGGTAGCGAATTTGGACTACAATATGACCACGTGTCACAAAATCATTGGCCACGAAATTCGCTACCGAATTATGACACGTGGTAGTCTGGTAAAAAATACTGTTTGCGTGACATTTGGGTCAGTGTTCCGGTTAACATTTTAGGACACGCGATCAACGTTCCGACATGTTCGGACACACTCTTCCGACACGCAATCAACTTTTTTCGACACGCGAACAACCCTCTGACACGCATCCACCA
The DNA here is from genome assembly GCF_033153095.1 of Gastrolobium bilobum. Lineage (NCBI taxonomy): Eukaryota > Viridiplantae > Streptophyta > Magnoliopsida > Fabales > Fabaceae > Gastrolobium > Gastrolobium bilobum. Next base: position 68,551 of record NW_026896761.1, on the reverse strand, counting down.
CCTTTTTTTTTAAGTAAAATTTTATTTTATATATATATTTTTTTGATAGCCTAAATTTTATTTTATTAACTAAACATAGAAAAATAATTTATAAATCAATTTTTTTGTTATAAAATTTGACATGAAAAATTAATAAGGTACGGAAATTTATTTTTGTTTATATTTATATTATGAAATTTGAATATTTTATTAATTATATAACTTATTATGGGTTGTTATATGTATTAAATATAAATTATGTTATATATATTAAAAATATTTTTTAATATCAAAACGTGTCCTAACATGTTGAAATATGACATATTTTAGAATTAACGTATCAGCGTGTCGTGTCATGTGTCTCGTGTCAGTGTCGGTGCATCATAGAAAAGAACTATCCCCTATATATATAATTTAATGTTTTTGCTTTAATGCAAAAAAAAAAAAAAAAAAATTCTCACACTCCCATAGAAGTGAGTGAGTTCCACTAATTTGTTTCCTCTCTTTTATTTTGTTTACAATTAAACTCAGTCATTTTTATGTGAGTGTGCTAAATAAATTTTTTCTCTAGAAAAATAGAAATCTTTTTTCAAGATATATATATATATATATAAATATATATATATATATATATATATGATAATATATTGTCACATCATTCAACAAATTCAATAAGAGGCATCAAAATTAAATTTATTAACAAAAGCAACGCTGACAAACACAGCCGAAATGTCTTCTTCTTTAGACTTTAGTTACCGATACTTTTGAAACATTGAAACAATAACATACGTGGCTACTAAAATCTTATGTGAGACTTTTGAAACAATAAAACTTTCTAGAACAACAAATTCCAACTTTTCAAGGGTATTAATTGAGTTTTCACATTGAAACGATGCTTCTGACAATGAATTGATGAGATCATCGTGAAGAAACGAGTTCCATTTCTGTTCTGCTTTATTTTCAATTCACCACCGTCGCTGACGAATCGTGATATGAACCACGATAATGTGGTCTCTCAGGACGGCAAATATCTTCCTAGTTCAAAAGTATGACCATTTAGTAAAATAACCATCTATAAAAAGAAATTTCTATTAAATTTTTTTATGCTACTTCATTAATTGGGAGGCGAAGAGTGTGACATTTTGATGACCCAAAATAAGGTCAACTCTCGCAAATTGAAGTAGTACGTTGACATTGCTTTTGGTTAAGATAGGAGAGAATAGAAAAGTTATGCATATTATATGAAGTACGTGTTAATCTTTTTTTTTTTTTAAAGTAGCATAAAATGTTGTCTTTTTATCTTTTCTTTTTAAAAAAAATTATATGTGCAAACTTGCAACTAACATTATTTGGGGTTTAATTTTTTAGTATGGCATGAAAATTGAATTTTCATGTTGTGACTCAACTAATGATGAGTCTCTTATTTATTAAAAAAAAAAAACTTTACACATAAATCGAAAAATCATAACATAAGAATTGAATTCTTATACAACATGAGAAAATATTTTCCTTCAAAATAATCATAGCTTATGAGTTGTTACAATCTGAAAAGTTGTGTTTATAGCTTAGGTTTTCCTCTATACAAGTGAGAGTTTCCCTTTCACCTTCCTTCCTTTCTTTCCCTCTCGCTTTTTTTTCCCGATTACCTCCCAGATTTGAAGTGTGCAACAGATCAATAATCCTTACCGATATTATTACAAGCAGCTTCTTTAGAGATATCAAACTCTGATGGCTTATTCTTTCATTTCAAAATGACATTTTTTGTACTTTATCTTCCATTTATTTCATTTCCTATTATTAAATATGGTGGGGCCAATGTTCATTTTCTGGAAAGGGTTGGGGAGGCATAAACAAGAAAAACTTATATCGTAACGTAATTAGTCTCCACAAATTTGATCAAATACTTCATACGGAAATGAATGACGTGTTTACTAGTAAAAACAGGGGAAGTCAATCACAAATGAAAATCATGGGAGCTTGATGATGGCTACTAACTACTTAATTATCTTTTGACTGTAAATGGGCGAGAAATTTTTTTTTATTTGGGATTGTCAGGAATATGATTGGAAATTTTATCAAATTTTTTTTTTTAATAAATCTAAATATTATCAGAAATATTGACTTAAAATTATTAAGTTTATGTTTGCTTAATTATCAAATATTAGTGATAATGTTTGGATATATTTACAAAACTAACCTTTATGAAATAAAAAATACAGCAAAAAAAAGAACCCACCATTTATAACCCCCAACAACAATACAATGTTTCTCACCCCCGCCATTTCTGAATGGCGTGCGAAATTTTCCCAATGCAAAAGAAAATTGCTACAAGATAAGTTTTCACTTTTTTAAATTTACCACTGGCAACTCCCACTTTTCTTTTCTTTTCTACAACAGCTGCACCGATGTGTACAGTAGCACATTCAGCTTGAGCATTCCTAGCTTTCAAGTACTTCCCAACACCACCGCCAACCCTATACCTCCCGATTCAGAATCAGAAATTCTAGCACCAGGATTGCGGAAATATTTAATATGCTCCAGACTCTTCTTTAATTCAGTGGTCCAAGTTAATGAAAATTAAGTATTTTCTGACTTGTTTGTATAGAAGAGAATTTTTTTTTTTCTCTAAGTAGCAGCTCCTCAATGGAAAGTGTAGGTGTGCCGGCCTTATCTTGAAAGGTATGAGTCTGGGTAAGAGAAAACAATTCAAAGACGATGATATAAGAGAATATTTTTGTCAACAAAATCTTGTGTGATTTTTTCAGCCATGGAAATTGAAAAATACCTCCCTTTGGATGTGCTACCAAACATAGAATTATAAGAAATTTATCCCCAGTTTTTTCAATATCTAAAAATAATCCTTCTACCAAACATGGAGCTTGAGACCATGAATTTGGATTACACTCTAATTGTTTAAGTGTTTTTGGGCTTTAATATATGAAAAGGATCCAAGGTGGTCTAGAGTTACGTTTAATATATATATATATGTATATATATAGTTTTGATGTATGAGATAGACCTGTTTTTTAGATACTCTATATCATAGAAAATTGAAGCAATGATTACTTGTAGCTGGTCAAGAAGATTATGGACGATGAAGACAATTTTAATTTTACGGGACCTTACAAAATTTAAATCAATTCAGTATATATCAAAATGCTTACCTAGGACTTCATCTAATGCGTAATTTTGATTATGTGAACTTAAATGTTTTTTTTTATGTTTGAAATATGTTTTTCTGAATATGCTTTAATGCTTTGAGCTATTCAGGCTCTGTTTGATTTTTGTTTTGCAAAACAGTTTTTTAGTTTTCAGAACAAAAAAATTAAAAAATTCGTTTGGTAAGACCTGTTTTGTAAGAAATGTTTTAAAAACTATAACTGTTTTTTGTTTTTAAAATCAAATTTAGAGAACATGTCTGAGTTGTTTTTGTTTTCTGTTTTGGTTTTTAACTTTCAAAAAGAAAAAAATATAAAAAATAATTGTTTCCATAACTATTTTACAAAATAATTTTAAAAACAAAAAAATCAGAACACAATCAAACAGACCCTCAGTTTTTTCATCTCGGTTCTTGTTTTACTCTTCAGTCTGTGTTTCAAACCATACTCTTTTTTATTAAAAACATCATCTAAGTCGTTCATCAAAAGTATACTTCAACGGCCCAGATCTCTCAAAACCAATCCCTCTATCCCCAGATATTAAATCGAACAAAAAAAATCACGTTTTAAAAGAAGGGGTAATGTTTTCTTATGTCATTGAAGAAGATTTTCAACAAGCAGATGGCCCCACATGTTTTCAATGGACCTCACCTACTTGTTGTGTTAGTAGGAGAAGGAGATATAAGAAATTATTTGTTGAAAATTAACACACAAACTGCATAAATTAAGAAAATAGAAAAGAGAAAAGGAAGAGAAATTCATACAGAGGTTTACCTTAGTTTACTTAATGTAGACTACTAGGGTTGGCAAAACGGGCCAACCCGACTCAATCCGACTCAACCTGTGTTCAACTCGAAAAAAACGAGTCGGGTTAGGGTTGACTCAAAAAATAAACGAGCCAGATAACTCAACCCAACCCGACCCGAGCCGGGTTAGGGTTGGCTCGAAAAAATGGAAAAAAAATAAAAATTCTCATTTACAAAGCTGATTTTATTTCTAGCCATTTTGGATTGAACGTTCGAGCTACGACCAAATTTGGATAAACAAACCTCTTACAAAAAGCCATTGCATCACGACAGTTATTAAACATATATCTCATCCTCTATTGAAAGAAGATGGAACTAAATGCAAGACGCAAAAGAATAAAGACAGCCACATACAGATCTAGCAGTAGCTTCTGCCTTCCAGCTCGAGAAATAATCCACTCCACCAAACAACACCTTCTCTGTAGCAAAGAAAATCTCTTAAAATCTACAGCCACCAATTCAAGTATTCAACTCTTGCATTAACATTTGCACACAACTCTACATGTGGCTCAATCTGGAAAAAAAAAATTATACACAGGTCATTAATAAAATAGATGTAATACGAATCTAAAACACAAGTCAGTAGCTTTACCTAAATTTCTACATGCTACTTGCTAGTAATCAACAACATTTGGGTTGTCGGTGACGGTGAGCAAAGATGGAAGTCAAGTGGGGTTAGCTCTCGGTGCAAGATATTTTCGTTTGGGTCTTTGGAATTGGAATTTTAGGTTTCAGCTTTCCACTTTACCTTCATTAATTTGTATTCTTTTATTTTAAAAAAAAAAACATAACCCGCGAGCCAACCCGTTTGACCCGTGGGTTGGCTCAATTTTTTTCGAGCTGAAACGAGTCGGGCTGACTCGAGTCACTAACTCATTTTTTCTAACCCAACCCGACTCTTTTTAGCCGAGTTACGAGCCAACCCGACAGGTTGGTTCATTTTTGCCAAGCCTATAGACTACGTCCAGCTTGTCTGTACTATACTCACATCATCGCCACTCGTTACAAGTCACTCGGTTTATAAGGGAATATAAATAGGATTTAGAAAACCCTAACAATAACATGAGCCAAGCTCAAACTACTAAAAAAAAGAAAATTATAATAAGTCATAGGCCTACAACAGTACCAGACCTCTACTGGCCATATCCAAGTTGGCTTTCTGCTGACCCCTCCAACAAAAGTCCTCATCTGAATGCGAAATATGAGTCATACCCAATATTCTCTCACTTGGTGAATGCTTTGCATACTTCTTCAGTTCCAATGCAACTATACATCATTCAAACTTCTCTGAAATCACTGCCTTGGTCAGAAAATCAGCATTTTTTGCCTTTGTGTCAACCTTCTCCAGCAATACAACCTTGTTTTCAATCTTCTCTCCGATGAAATAGTATTGTATGCCGATATGTTTGTCACCTCTCCTTGTGCAAAGCAAAGTTTTTTGCATAACACTATGAGCCCAGTTAGCTTTTTACTGAACCCGCCAACAAGAGTTCTCATCTAAATGCGAAATATGAACTATATCCAACACTATTAACCTTTAAAAGAAACCCTAAGAGAGAGAGAGCTATTGTGAGAAACTTCTCCTAAGAGAAAAATACAGCGTGTAAGATCGAGAGAAAAAAGAGATAGTGAGATCGAGAGAAAGAAGAAGAGTGATTGAGAGGAAAATATCTTTTGTGAGATTAAGAAACCAAGGTGGATAGCGAAGGAATTGTTTTTCGGTTTGAAAATACATTATAACTGGATATTATAAGTTTTATTCTTTTACTGGAACAAAATCCAAGAACATTTTGTGACTAAATGTAGCACCTCGTACTTAGAGGTATGGATTAGGGTAAATACTAGCGCAATTTTCTGTTTCTTATCCTTTGTTATAATGTAGTTTTACGGTTGAAATTTTGTCAGAATTTATTGCAATGCGTTTTCAAAAATACGAGGGAAAAAGGGAGATTGCAAAAAGGGAGGGAAGGAGAAGAAGCAAAATAGAGAGAACTTTTAGGGACAAGTTAGGAGGAAAGGAAAATATGTGAAAACTTTCTTCCATACCTTCTTTTCCTTACTAACTTTAATGGAAATAACAAAATAAAGCACTAGACATTACAAAAATTAAAGCAGCATTTTATAATTGTGGATTTAGTAATCTTGGTATGGTTCTCATAACTGACATGGCTTGTTACATAAATTTTCTTATAAAAATAGGGTTTCATTTTTTTGCAGCTATGACGAAAAAATTTATTTGTCACATACATATATTTATCATGATTTGATATCGAATTCTGATAAATATATGTCTATAGTAAACAAAGTATTTCTGCCGCCGCAAAGATAGAAATACTTTTGCCATAAAAATAAGTTGTTGTTTTGAGACTCTTTTGTAGTACTTTGATAGTGTGTTTGTATCTCTTATCAACGGCGGACTTACATATGTTTCTATGTCTGCAATTGCAGACATTAAATTATTATTTTTTTGGTTGAAACTGATGATTTTGGTGGTTGACATTTGATGATTTATAGTATCCATGTCTACATATGATTTATGTTAAGTTGAAGGTTTTTTTTTTAATTTTTTTGTTTTTTAATGCTTTAAAATTTTTATTAAAAAAAAATTCGGGGCGCAGCCTCGAACTCACCACTAAATATGCACACACAAATATAATTTTCTGGGTCCGCCAGTATTATTGTGAAAACAGATTTACACTGCTGCCCCTTATTACGTGTACTCTGATATGCTTGAATTGGATTGGAAATTTTCTGTTCTTTCTGTATATCCTGCTTGAAATAATGTTTGGCAAGTGATTTAGGAAACCAAGCAGGAACTTGATATAGACTCGTCTTGTGGTTGAAAAAGCTAGAAATTACCATCATGCAAACGGTAGTATGGGACCACAGTCCAGTCCATTTGGCATAATTTGCGTTGGTATTACTTATCTGGAATGGCCCAGCATGCCTAAGGGGTTCTTTTAGTGTTGGCCCAATAACTTTGAAACTGTTCATTGCTTTCCTCGTAAAGCTAATTAAGTTTGCTTTCATTTGGTGTTTAAATTGTTCAATCGACTTAGGTTACCGTTCCCGACAATTGCACATAATTTGCTGGTACGAGATTTCCTTTCCTCTGACTGGGAGCTTTACTCATGTTTGCTAAATTTGTAAAGAAATAATTCAATCCAAATGTTGAGTAAATTTTTTTTAATAATTTATATTATTTTCTAATAAAATTTTAAATGGTGAATAAAACCAAGCTTACTCTGCTTTTCTATTAGTTCTGAACATTAATGTGATAATGTTCTGCTTTTCTATTAGTTCCAAAAAAAATTAATGCACCTTAAATTTATAATTAATTATGTTTTGGAGCAAAGACATGATACAGAGTAGGGGTGTAAATGGATTGGGGGTGTAAATGGGCTGGGCTGGGCTGGGCTGGGCTTTGGCCATCCTGGCCCAAGCCTACGTCAAAAAAAATTCGGCCTATCTGGCCTACTGGCCTATTAAAGACTTTATTTGTAGGCCAAGCTCGACCCATTTTCAAAAATAAGAAAGCCTGACATGGTCTACAGGCCTTGTAGGCCTCCCACTATATATACTAAGCAAAAAAAAATAATTGTATAGAACAAAGAAAGTTCCATTTATGCATGCACTAGTACTTCTCATAAGAAAAAAATGACAAACAAGAAAGAGTTAACATAATACCTCAGCTCTAAAATGTATATTATAGAGAAATAGAGTCAAAGAAATAGGAAAAATAAGAAAAATACAATTACTGGATGCTGAAATAAAGTCTACTAGAGAATGTCATTCATCTAAAAATCTTTAAACCATCGTTAAGACAAGGGAAAGAAGATTATTATTAAAAGATCTTCATCAGTAACATCATAATACAGCAAGGTACCCATTGCTCTATGGTATTAAACTGTAACAACATGTAAAATTTGGAGACATTAGACAAGTTTTCCTTTCATAAAATAAAATAGCACAAAAAGTAAGAGATATGGGTATTTGGTACTTTGTGTCTTTGCCACATAAAATAAATATTATTTTATTATTTTATTTTAATAAATTAAATAGGCCAGCCTACAAGGCTGTAGGCCGGGCTTGACAAAATTGGCCTATGGCCTATTTATTAAAAAAGCTTTTTTATAAGCCTAAGTCTACTCTACTTTCTTAAAAGACCGAGCCTGGACTGAGCTCAATGTAGACTGATCTGTAGGCTGGGCTGGGCCAGCCTAGCCCATTTACACCCCTAATCCAGAGGGTAGATCATTAAAACGGGTCCAATAAAAGACTCATAACTATGCTCAACCGGCTAGCACCTATTTATATAATCGCGCAATACCTGACTCACAAACGTCACGATGCTGTACATACTTAACACAAAAGGAAAGTTTCACCAAGACAGTATCTTTTGAAGGCTAAACCTTACGCTTTAGGGGATGTTTGGTGTGAGTATTTGGTATGGAATGATAGAAAAGTGGAGTGAGAAATATTTATTTACTATATTTGGTGTGGATATTGTGAACAAAATGCCAGCAGTTCTTTTTCCCACTAAACCACTTTTGAATTACACAAAAACAAAAAAATTTACCACTCAACCTTTGGTATTTTTTTTTTCTTGATGTTGGATTGTGAAAAAGTAACATTTGATTCACTTTTCCCTAAAAAAGCAATATTTGATGATGACTCACTTTTTATATTCAAAGAATTAAGGGTATTTTGGTAATTTCTATTCTCATTCCTATCAATATTTTACCATCAACCAAACATAGCATCAGTAAAATTAACTCAACTTTCTCGGAAAAATTTTGGTCAACCAAACACTTTTGTAATTTACCCAGAATAAAAAAATTCCTACAAAATCACCAACAATCTTTTTTTTCTCGGTACACAAAAATATCTCTCATATCAAACGCTCCATAGAATACAATTCACATGTAAAATCCTTAAAAAAACTAAAAACTAAAATAATAGTAAGGAAGAGATTATATTTGCAATTTTTTTTTATGTCCATTTTTATTATCGTTTCATTAAAATCAAATCAATAATTATAAAATAGCATTAAATGAGAGGAGTAGATTTGATTTTGATCGATTGGTAATGAAAGTAATTGTAAGGTATTAAGGGCGAAGTGGTTGTAAGTATAATGTCTCTTTAATAGTAATAATTACTTAATTATAAACAACGCTTCAAAGTTTACAATTTAATTACAGATTATTATAAAATTATATATATGTTGTGTTCCGCGAGTTGAACAGTTTGCCTGTTAAACTCTCAAGTTATAAAAGTGATATAAATTAACTTGTATTTTTCTAATCAATAATTTTAAATTTTAATTCACATAAATCATGCAATTAAATAAATTGACTTGTCCTGTTTTGATGATTCTAGTTTGTGGGGTAGCCTTTTAACTTCGTTTTTACTCCATTTAAAGTGTCATAATTTGTATGAGGTCTCATTGTATTCAAAATAATAATAATAATAATAAACAATTGAAAACTTCTTCTTTTCTTAGGAAAAAAGAGAGGCTATGGCCCGTAACCTATTTGATCCTCAGCACAATCAATGATCTAAATCTTCCCTTCAACTATACGTCAAATAAATGTCATTTGTTCGTGAATACGTTTAATGTATATGTACGCCAATCGTAGCTTAAGATTAATACAGCATCTATCTTTTAGATTTTTTAACAAAATTCTACGTACATTGTTTTCTTTTTTAAAAGTAAATTAAATTACTCATATAATAACCCTCATACATATACATGTATAACTCAATTTTTTATTCCATTCAAATTTCACAAATATAAATTTTACGTGAGCAAATAATATTTTCTATACATTTATTGTCGAAACAAAAATTAATGTTTCTTAGAGAATCGCGTTCACTTTCAGTCAATAAATAGAAGGGGGGACCACGTTCACGAATAAATCTTTAGTGCTACTGTTGCACCAAGATTCAGTGCATCTCACTAATGAGAGCATTACACATTATAAGAGAGAGAAAAAATTACCTTCCATTAAACCGATTTTAGAAAAGAATCGGTTAGGCGCGTAGAATAACGCGCGCGAGTTTTTCTGCTTTGTTAGGGTTCGAGAGTTTTCTGGTAACTGATTTTCGCTTTCGATCGCTTGGTTGAGGATAAGATGATGAACCAGGCTGCGGTGAATGGTGACGTAGGTAAGGGAGGAAGGGAGAGAGTGGTCGAGGAGGAGGAGCTCCTCCTTAGAAGCGGTAAGAAATCGAAGGGGGAGATGTTGGAAGATCTGAATATGGATGACCAAATGCTGGATAAGGGTGAAGAGGGCGCTGATCCTCAACCGATTCCAGCCATGCAACCTACCCAGAGATTTGTGATGAGCTCCAGTGGCTCGCGAAGTAAGGAAGTGTCGTACAAGGATAAGCTTCTCAAGCTTAATGGTGGTTCGATCTCGGACAGTGAGGATGAGGACTGGTTGACCAAACAAAGGAGGGAGGAAGATGAAGCTGATCTTATGGATGAGCTTCCCCAGGTGATTTCAGGAGATCCCCTTTGTCCGACCTACCATATTTTGAAGGCTCAGCACAAGGAGGATTGTAAGTCGTGGCGCAAAGCTCTGATCATTAAGTTGCTAGGCAAGAGAATAGCACCCAGGTTTTTGATGGCTAGACTCCAAAGACAGTGGAATTTGGTGAGTTCTTTTGAGCTTATTGATCTGGATAATGGATTCCTGTTGCTAAGATTCCAAGATGACAAGGACTACCGTCATGTGCTAGAAGAGGGGCCTTGGTTAGTTAACGATCATTATGTAGTGGTTCAGAGATAGAGGCCCATCTTTGATCCATATGATGATCAGGTCAAGAAGATGGCAGTCTGGATTAGAATCCTTGGTCTTCCGATGGAGGTTTATACAGCTCACCATTTATGGAATATTGGGAACATATTTGGGAGGACACTCAAAGTGGACAGGAACTCCTTGAGGAAGAGTGATTCAGGGCTTGACACCATTACTGAGAGGGCTCGATTTGCCAGGATTTGTGTTGAGGTAGACCTAAGGAAGACCTTTCTGGCCAAGTTCATGATAGGGGAAAAAACCTATCAGGTAGGATATGAAGGACTTCACTTAATTTGCTTCAGATGTGGAGTCTATGGTCATAGGAAGGATCAGTGTTCTAATGGGGTCTCTTGGGAGATCCAAAAGGAAATTGGAGGGGAGGTTCCTCCTAAGCTTGGTCCGAGCCCCAGTATTCAAGTCAAAAAAGAATTAGCACAGACTGAGGCCTTTGGTGATTGGATGGTAATCCAAAGGCAAGCTCGAGAAAGGAAACTGAAGACTGTTCCAGATAGAACCAGGGGGGAAAATAAAGGAGAGATTTCCCCTATGGGAAAGAAGGAGGTTATCCCTACTAACAGCAAGGTGAAAGGGGATTGTGTGACTTCTAGCTCACGTGATGGGTCTGGTAAAAATCCTGTTCCGGATCTAGTTCCAGATGCTATGGAGATTGGTGACCAATCTAAGGAGGAAGGGCAAAATCCCAGCTCCTTGGGAGGCATTGTTGTCTCAAATAGTTTTGACAAGCTGCAGAAAGCTAAAGGTCCTGAGATGAAGACTAGGAAGAGCAGTCCGAAGGAGGGGAAAGACAAGGGTAGGGGTCCCTCCAGTCCCTTACAGAAGAAGGATGAAATTGAAAACATTTCCCCTAATTCAGTATTGGAGAGACCTTTCAAGTCAGCTAGCAGAACTAAGGAGAAAGGAAGATCCAACCCTGGAGCTAAGGCTACTGATGCTGGGTTGCTAAAACAAGAAGGCAGAAAAAGCAAAGGAAGTAAAGATGATGCTCAACCTAGCTCTTCAGTGCAGTTCCAGGCTAGCCAGGGCTCTAAGGTACACTCTCCCATTAAGGGAGATCCTGTTATTTGACATTCTTTGGTCTGATGCTGTTATTTGACCCTCTTTGGTCTGATGTTGTTTAGAGATTTTATCTCTTTTTGTAGTTTAAATTTCTCTATGTTTGTTTGCATTTGGAATTGTAGGGGAGTTGGCAAAAAGGGTTTTGCCACTCTCATTAGAGATCTTAAATTTCGTTTTAGATTTATCTTGGTTTTGCTGGAAACTAGAATTAATGGTTCATAGGGAGATGCCATTATCAAGAGTTTGGGCTTCCCTAAGTTCTTTAAGCAAGATGCTATTGGCTATTCAGGAGGAATTTGGGTTCTCTGGGATGATAAAGTGGTTGACATTGATATCCTGTCAACCCATCACCAATTGGTACATACTCGGGTTGTCCATCTACTGTCTATGAAATCTGAGCTTATGTCTTTTGTATATAGGAGTCCTAGGCTTATGGAGAGAAAATGAGCTTTGGTCTGAGCTAGAGATCATAGGTCAGGCAGTTCAGGAGCCTTGGGTGTTACTTGGTGATTTTAACTCTGTGCTGCAGTCTTATGAGAAGATTGGAGGCTGTGAAGCTTGCTGGGACAACATCATTGATATGCAGCAATGCTTACTTAATTGTAAAGTTAGTGACTTGTGCTACAAGGGTCCTAGCTTCACTTAGAAGAGAGGAAAACTCCATGAGAGAATTGATAGGGCCTGTTCCAATGAAGCTTGGAATCTTAGCTGGCCTGACAGGTTCATCTCTCACTTGCCATTTTTGAACTCTGATCATATGCCCTTGTTGCTGAGCCAGAGTGGCCCCCCCAGGCCTAGTGAACATTCCAGAACATTCAAGTTCATGGCTGCTTGGCTGACTAACCAGGATTTTAGCAGATTGGTTAAGTGTAGCTGGAATAATAGTGTGGACTGGGTTCAGGCCAGAAACAGGTTTGAAAAAGAAGGCACAACTTGGCATCAACATACTTTCAGAAGGAACTTGCAGCAGAAAAATAAAATATATGCTCGGCTGAAGGGGCTTGACAGTTATAAAGGTGGCAGATTTGATCATAACTTAGAATTGCTCCAAAAAAGTCTCTGGAAGGATCTTCAAGCTATCATTATCCAGGAGGAAGTTACTTGGTTCCAGAGATCTAGATGCCTTTGGTTGAAATTTGGGGATAAAAACACAAAGTTTTTTCACTCCTCCACTATTATTAGAAGAAGGCACAACAGAATTCTCACTCTCAAGGATGATAATGGGGTCTGGCAAGCTGATCCTGACATTCTGGTTAATATGGTTGTGTCCTATTATCAGAATTTGTTTAAAGTTGAGTTTCCTGATGATGGCTACTTCTTGATTCAAGGGTCTTTTCCTAAACTGTCTGATCTGGAGAAGCTTAGGCTAGCTCTTATTCCTAATAAGGAGGAAATAAGGAGGATTGTCTTCAGGATGGGTAAGTTTAAAGCACCAGGGCCAGATGGCCTACATACTGTCTTTTTCCAGAGCCAATGGGAGATTGTTGGTGATTCTGTTGCTAAGCTGGTCCAAGAGTGCTTCCAGTATCCTGAGAAAGTCAAGGAAATAAATAAGACTCTTATTTGCTTGGTCCCCAAGAAGGACAACCCTGAGAACATGAAGGAGTTCAGACCAATTAGTCTTTGTAATGTGATTTACAAGATTATTACAAAGACTGTTTGTGAAAGACTTAGGGAGTTAATGCCCAAGTTAGTTGCTCCTACCCAAAGCAGCTTCATCAAGGGTAGACAGACTTCAGATAACATTATTGTTGCTCAAGAAGTACTTCATTCCATGAGGAGTAGGAGTGGCAGCAAGGGTTGGATGATGATCAAAGTCGATCTAGAGAAAGCTTATGACAGACTAAGTTGGAGTTTTATTAGGGAAACAATGAGGTATCTTGATTTCCCCACTCCATTGACTGATTTGATTTTTAGCTGCATCTCCACTGCTTCTTTTAATCTGTTGTGGAATGGGGTGGCTACTAAAGAGATCATCCCTGAGAGAGGGATAAGACAAGGGGATCCCATATCCCCTTACTTGTTTGTTCTTTGTATGGAGAGGTTGGCCCATCTTATTCAAGTAGCTGTGGAGGTGAAGGCTTGGAAACCTGTGTTGCTTAAAAAAGGTGCTCCCCCTCTTTCTCATCTGTTCTTTGCTGATGACATTATCATTTGTGCTGAAGCTAGCCTAGACCAAGCTCACGTGATTAACCAAGTCCTCAAAGTGTTTGCTGAGGCTTCGGGCCAAAAGGTGAATAAGGAGAAAACTAGAGTCCATTTCTCTAAGAATGTGTGCTTTAACAAGGCCAAGGAGATTAGTGGCTGTTTGAGAGTAGGAATTACAGCTGACTTGGGTAAATACTTGGGGGTTCCTATGCATCACAGAAGAATTTCCAAGAAATCCTTTGGTTATATTCTGGATAGAGTTAATAGAAGACTATCTTCTTGGAATCAAAACTCTCTTTCATTGGCTGGCAGAAATACTCTAGCTAAAGCTGTGTTGGAAGCTCTTTCTGCCTACACTATGCAAACTGTATTTTTGCCCTCTGGTGTTTGTAAAGAAGTTGAGAAGATTACTAGGAGTTTCCTTTGGGGTTCCACTCACAACCAGAAGAGATCTCATCTGGTTAAGTGGGCCAAGGTCTGCCAGCCTAAGCTGGAAGGAGGTCTGGGGCTTAGGGATCAGGTGAAAATTAACAGAGCTTTCTTCATGAAGCTTGGTTTTGGTCTAATCAACAACTCTGAAGATCTCTGGGTGAAACTCTTGAAAGCCAAATATAAGGTTTCAAATGATCTGTTTCCTACCCTATCTGTTTCCCTGAATGCTTCCAATACCAGGAAAGGCATCCAGAAGGTCTGGAAGCATGTCCAATCTGGTGCCAGAATCCTACTAGGGGATGGCAGAAATATAGATTTTTGGAGGGATAGCTGGATCCCTGGTATCAACAGGCTGATGGATGTTGTGCAAAGGACAATTCCTGAGGAGATTTCGAGCTGGAGAGTGGCTGATAGTGTTTCAGGTGATGGGGAATGGAATTGGTATTTGTTGAATCAATTCCTACCTGTAGACATCATCTCTTCTATTTCAAATATCCCTCCCCCTAAGGCTGCTGATGATAGAGACAGAATTATATGGAAGCACTCTTCTTCTGGTATGTTCACTGTAAGCTCAACCTATTCTTCTTTATGCACTCCCTACATTAATCATGATTCTGTTGACTGGAAATTGATATGGAGATGGGAGGGCCCTCAAAGGGTCAAGGTGTTCTTATGGCTCTTATATAATGGCAAGATCCTCACTAATGCTGAAAGGTTCAGGAGGCATATGGCAGATAACTCAATCTGTCCTAGATGTAATAATCCTATAGAGGATAGAGAACATATCTTTAGAGCTTGCAGTTGGACCAGAGAGGTGTGGAACCACTGGTTGGATAGCTCGAGCAGTGATCAATTTTTTAGATTACCTTTTGATAATTGGTTAATGGCTAACCTCAAGCCTCATAACCATAACTCAAATTGGCACTTAAATTTTGGGGTTATCTGTTGGTACATCTGGAAAGACAGAAACAACCTTATATTCAACAGGAGCAGCTTATCTCCTCAGGATTTCTTTAAGCAAACTTACCTTAACATCCTGAACATTGCTGCTGCCAATGAAATGCTTAAGGGGGCAGGCTTGATTGGGGAACCTTTGAAAGAAATCTGGGTAATTTGGAAGGCTCCTCCAGAAGGGTGGTTCAAACTTAATTTTGATGGGTCTTGTAGAGACAATGGCTATTATTTAGCTTGCGGAGGAGTTCTTAGAGATGCTAATGGGAGTTGGATGCAAGGCTTCTCTAAAAGACTAGGCCAGGGATCAGTTCTTATGGCTGAGCTATGAGGCTTTTTGATTGGATTGGAGTGGATTTGGAGACAGAATATGAGAAATGTCATCTTAGAAGGTGACTCTTTGGTGGCTATTGATTTGGTTAAGAATGGGTGTGCAAGCTCTCATCCGTGCTTCTTTCTTGTAAATAAAATCACAGATTTGTTAGCTGCTCTTGGGCAAGTAAAAATAGTACATACTCATAGATAAGGCAACCGAGTTGCTGATTGGTTAGCTAAACTCAGGGTTGATGATAGTTGGGATACTCACTGGTTTAATTCTCCTCTTATTGGGTGTAGGGACCTTGTGTTAGAGGATTGTAAGGGCTTGCATATGGCCAACTCTATTATTATGTAGTTTGCTTTAATTTCCCTTTGTAATCCAAAAAAAAGAGAGAGAAAAAATTTGTCAGAAAAAATATAACTTTAGCTGACATATAATATTTTTATTGGTGAAATGTACTGAATCTTTGATGCTACAGTAGCACTAAAGATTTGTTCCACGTTCACATGCCACATGGACAAAAGTGATGTGGATGAAAAAAAAAAGGTCGGGAAAGGTTATGCGCCACGTGGCCCTCCTATAAAAGTTGACGTAATGACGCTAACGACGACCAGGGCATGCTGCACGCTAACAAACTTAACCGCCCGCCACCTCAACCATGACGTTTCGCATCCTCGTCTTTGTGAACTTACCGCAATACCCCTGCTCTAAGGTTACTCATTTCTTTGACTTTTCCCCTCTAAAAGAAACGACATTTCTAAGTTTACGGTCTTCATGCCCTTTGAATTGCCAATAAATAATAATAAATGGGACCGTTTGTTATCCTGTTCTTGACCCTCGGAATTGACTTATTCTTCTTATTCTTCTTTTTCCCCTCCTGCATTAAATGGTTGCGTTGTTATTTTGATTATTGAAGTTTCTAGTTCTTGATGTTCACCCAAATTTATTTGGTCCAAACTTCATTCACAATATGTTATAAAAAAACAAAAAAAAAAACTTCATTCACAATTATGATTTTGTAACCTAAAAATGTTACAGCAAACTTCATAAACAATATTTGTGAAGAAGTGATTATTTTTCACACAGAAAATTCTTAGTAAATAATACCATTGACATTCCATATTCACTTGCAGCATAATAAGGATTCTAGAATAATCTCCAATACAATATTAACCGCTCATTCTGAATCATTATTACCCAATTTGGCAACTTCGTGAAAAAGAGCATCACAATCGAATATATTGATAAATTATCAATATGATTGATTTGTTGCCATATATATTCAATATAATATATTCAGAAATGATATTTATTTAAATAAATGATAAAAGCAAGGGAAATAAAATAATAAGAGTGAGCGTATATAATGATGAGAATTGGTTTATACTTTCAAGTGTGAGGTGCTGCCACATGATTGAAATCCATCGGTGGCAAAAGTAAACAAGTTGGTGGTTCACAGTGGGACGGCACGCTTATAGCGACACATCTGTCAAGGACGCGGTTCATGATCCCAAAAAATAGAGCTTTCCCACCTAACTCGTTTCTTACCTTATCGCTTACGTTTCAATCTTGAATTCCCTCCAATATTTCTACCTAGTCTCCTCTGCATGTGTGTGTGTATATATATATACCGACACAAACGGGCATATGTATTGCGTGCACCATAGTTTCTGTCTATCGTAGATAGTTGCGTGTAGAAACATAATTATTGAAGAGGTGTCTCGTGTCTGAATATCAAAATAGAATCTTGTTGAGTAAAAACACGGAGAACATGAAGATGGACTACGGGGAAAACAGAGAGATTGTGAAGGGAGACAGCTCTGCGCAACGGGGTGTCCCGGTTCATAGTCAAGTTCAAAAGATCAAGCAAGAATCTGAGAAAATCATGGACTGGTCGCCAGGGAACCCTGAGATTAGACCGGTTTTCCGAGAGATAAACCGGCAGCCTTCCCGGTCACCGTTGGGGATTTCCGGCAGACCCATATCTGTTGGTGACTGATAGGGGACAAGATTGATAAATGATACGTGCAGAGAGAGGTCTTGCTTGCTTCCCCTGCTCTGTCTTTTTTTTTTTTTTTTTTAACTATGTAATATATTCTCATCCTTTTTGTAAATATACTTTTAGTAAATTAATGTATGGTTTTGTAGGTTTTGGGTTTTGATTTTCTTTCCTATTTTGTTCGCTCAACATATATGATTGACTTGTCTTGTGAAGCTGGTCTTTCTCAATTTTGAATGGTTCAGGGATTTCAGTCCTTTGCAAAATTAATTCCTTAATTTGGATTTTGGAGTATTCCACGGCCCATTGTTTTGGGTTTGAGGGTTTTTGAAATCCAATTCTATTGTCATAAACAAAAAATTGAAATCAGAGGACTAGGAAACGATGCTTGTGTTTTCAAAGTGATCAGATGTACTATCATGTTTTCTTGTCGACATGTGGTCCTAATTTCAATTTGGTTCGTGTTCCGTTTGAT
Organism: Gastrolobium bilobum; assembly: GCF_033153095.1. NCBI lineage: Eukaryota > Viridiplantae > Streptophyta > Magnoliopsida > Fabales > Fabaceae > Gastrolobium > Gastrolobium bilobum. Next base: position 50,404 of record NW_026896761.1, on the reverse strand, counting down.
TTTTTAGATTAAAGATATGTTGTTGGATATCCGGCACCAAAAACAATAATTACATTCGGGGTTAAATTAACAGAAAACATAAACAATAATAATAGTGGCTGTAGTAGGACGGACCCAAGATGATTTGCTCTTTATGTTAAAATTACGCCAGCCATAATTAGCGTTTGAAGACGGTGGCGGATGGGTCTTGGATGTGTGGGGTGTGGGTGAGGAAGCAACGATGTGAACATAAAAGGGATGGGGAAGCTCTGCCTTCTCGCGTAAGGCTTTTTTTTTTTTTTTTTTAGTACTATCGCGTAAGGCTTTTTGTTAGTATTTTAAAAATGAAATTGTTTTAATTTTAAAAAATTAAGAAAATAATAACTAATTGAAATTTATTATTATTTCTTAATACTTCTAATAAATAAATAAAAATATTATATTTACAAACTTTTTATTTACAAACTCTTATAAATTAATGTCTTACTGCTCAGACACTCTTGAGTGGAGTCTCACGGTAAGATATAGTATAGTTTGTAAAAAAAAAAAATTGTCAATATAACTCTTTTCTAAATAGAATATATAAGGACTTTGTAAATAATTTAATCAAGTTTAAATATGTTTTATTGAAATCAAAATATTTAATGACATTGTTATTTTTTACTTAAAAACTTTAAATGAGTAATATTTTGATACGGAAGGAATTAGGTGACGGAAAAAAAAAAAAAAAACGCATTAGAATCTAACAAGACTCAACCTTCACAGTGCCTGGAGGCCAAGATCATGCAGAAGTAAATCGCAATCCGGTACTGTTCTAGAAAGCAAAAGTTGTTTCAATGATCATGTTCCTTCATATCTTTCTTTGGTAGATGATAGAATTCCAAACTTCCATGATTTAATTATTTGATTTAAATTTTTATAAAATTTATTTAAACAAACTTTTTTTTTTTGGAGGTTAAATTTATTTAAACAAACTAATGTTAAAAGAACAAAATAATATTTAAAAGATTAAACTCAAAAGACTTGTTTTTAATAATAAAATTATTTTTAAAAAAGAGTAAATATAATTATACTTTTAAAAATTGTAAACTTAAATTCGATTCTTTTGTCAATGTTAATTCTAGTAAGTACAGAATTAAATTATTTACCAAAAAAAAATATGGAATTAAATTTGAGTTTTTTTATACAATAGTCGGATTTAACACATAATATGATTTCAAATTCTAGTAGAATTTGAGATTTATAATTCAAACAACTTTTTATCATCACCGGAAGGGATGTGACTGAGTCAGGAGGCTAGCACCTATAATTAGGGGTGTAAATGGGTTAGATTGGGCCGGGTTTTGGCTTTCTTGGTCCAAGTTTACGTAAAAAAATTTAGCCTATTTATCCTACTGATCTATTAAAAACTTTATTTGTAGGCCAAGCCCGGCCCATTTTAAAAAATAAGAAAGTCTGACATGACCTACAGACCTTGTAGGCTTCCCACTGTAGATACTAAGCAAAAAAAATAATTGTATAGAGCAAAGAAAGTTCCATTCATTCATACATAAAAACGAAAGAGTGTGCAATAAGGAATAAAATTGCATAAAAAATAAGAACCTTGCCAATTTGCACATAAAAATTAGGGTTAGTATTGGTACTTTGCCACATAAAATAAATATTATTTTGTTTTAATAAATTAAATAGGCCAGCCTACAAGGCTGTAGGCGGGCTTGACAAAATTGGCCTATGGCTTATTTGTTAATTTTTTTTTTAATAAGCCTAAGCCTACTCTACTTTTCTGAAAGACCGGGCTAGGTCGAGCTTAATGTAGGCCGGGCTGTAGGCTGAGCCGGGCTAACCGGGCCCATTTACACCCCTACCTATGATCCAGTTTACATCTTGCTTTGAGCTACTAAATATAATCAAATAAAACAGTCTTAGACTTTTAAAAAAGTCTATTTACAAAATAGGTCATACGCTTTTTTTTTTTAAATGTCAGGTTTATAAACTTACAAGGTGATCTATGCATTATTTATTTTAAATAAAATAAATAAAATTATTATTTTAATATTTTTAAATAATAAAGTAATATTATTTTAATTATTTAATGACTAATAGATTTACACAAGATAATAAGTCTAGACCAAGACATTTATTTTTTTAAATATAGGTCAGACCAGACTTATAATTTAAGCTTACACAAGGCTATCATACCTGAAATATTTTACACAAATTTAAGCCAAAATCCAGCTCGGCCTAACCCATTTATACCTCTAGTCACCGAATTGATTTTTATTGCACATAAAGAGGCATTTATCAGTTATGACTTATGATGTTTTCCGAATATTTTGAGTTGCTTTTTGTTTAATAAAATTTTTACCCAATAGTTTTTGCGGTTCTTCCGAAAAAATTATTCTATATATCGGATGTATCTAATTGGGTTTATCTTTTTTTCCAAAAAGAGAGTTTTCTTCCCATTAGATGCATATCTTTTTAGGGTTTTACTATTCTCCTGTTGAAGAAGACAAGTTTATTTTCCTGCTGAGTTAAAAATAATGCGGGGTTCATTTAATTTTTTTTCTTTTTTTTTTATGAGTCCCATTGCTAGTATGTGAGTGACGCTGGAGAGAAGATTATTCCTATTGAAGGAGACTAATAAACCCCTAAAAGTATTTCCCATCAACACTCATTCTTAGTTATATAGATGTGTTTAATATTTGTCTTTTTAAAAGAATGAGTTATATCATTTTAAGTAAAGAAAATATATAAATAATGGAAATCATGGGGGAAGAATATGGGTATTTTTTTTAAGGAAAAAATATTTGTCCTTTTAAAGAATATCACTTCATGTCATTTTAGATGAAACGACATTGTTTAAAAAATTACTAATTATGCATCAAAATGATGTCATTTAATCTAAAATGACACAAAGTTATATCTTTTAAAAAGATAAATATTTTCCTTTTTTAATTTAAATTTTAAATAAAAAATAGTAGTTTGTATTTTTTCACTTTAAATAATATAACTTTATATCTTTTAAAAGAATAAATATTTTGATTATAAAATAAAGTACAAATATTCTTTCTTTTACGAATACATAGTAACATAGGGGATGTTCCAAAATGTGTTATACGTACGGTTTTGAAGAAGGGACACATTGAACTTAAATCCGGGTAAGCACCATATTTACGGCGCCTAAAACCTAATCATATATACTAAATAATGATAGTTCAATTGACATTAAAAAATTAAACAGGTAAATGTGAGAATATTTATTTGATCATCTTCAATATTATTTTTTAGAAAAATTTCAAACCTTGACTCTAGGATCCACCCCGAATAATATTAATCGTGAAGCAATGAACCGATTGAAATATTAAAAAATAAAAAAACTAAGCATACAGCCTACACTCTATCAATTGTGAACAATTTTAGCTAAAGTTGATGATTCCTAACGTTTGTTATAATTTTAAAATTCTATATTTTTGTACAAATTACATACATATATTGTAGCGTTTGAAATAAATTTGAAATAAATAATGACGGAAGTGTCATCGTATTCAATATTCAAGATGGCCTTTTTATAAAAGCGTTTATAATTGTTATACGAGATAAAATTATTACTGTATCCAAAAAAAGATAAAATTATAATTTTAAAAGTTAGGAGATTAAAAAATAAGGTTTTGATGAAATTTATATAATAAAGAAACAAGTAAGATTTCTAAAATATCTATACTTAATTTTCTAAATTCTCAAAATAACATAATTTTAAAATTGCTGAAATTAACTTTATCTTGGCAGAAGAAATAATTTTTCCTTTAAAAAAATAAAAAACTAAACTACTTTTTTACTCTTTAATTCCCCATTTTTTTTTTTATCTTAAATCAAAATTTTGATCTTAAATCTTAACTTATCTTTCTAATTTTTCTTCTTCTTTTAAATTAATGTTGGGAAATTATATTTTTATAACCAACTTTTAAACGATTTTTTAGGAAAGTTGGGAAGTCGATTTTCTCCTAAGAGTGAAGATATTCTAACTATAAAAAAATTTCACTGCTAACTTACTACCCATCATATCACCATTGGATCAAAGAGAGGGAATGTTAAAAAGTTTTTAAAGAGAGAAAAAATGTTAATATAATGGTGATTAGATAGGTAATAAGTTGGTAGTGAAAAATTTTGACAGTGAGAATATTCCTCATCTTCTCCTAAACACTCACTTCCCAACATACTTTTTTATTTATTTTAGGTTTAAATTAAAATTATAATTTTCAAATACATATTCAAATAATTTTTCTATTAACTCTAATTTATATATACTGAACTTAAAACATTTATTTAATATGTAACTTATTATCGAACATTAAATAGTACTAAAAATATTTAATTTACGCTGTTCTATTAAGGTATAGTAAAGAATTGAAGTGACATTACTCATGCTGCGACCTCTTTCCAAAAGTCCCACCACTACAAGAACCATTTAGGCGGGTACGACTTTGTTTATTCATAATTTACTCATTTAGATCACATTTCGCAGTAATATCCATTTCATTCCGATTATGAGTAAATTGTCGGCGTTCATTAGAAAATTTTTACATTTTTGAATTATGATACAAATCTTAAAAAAATACTTTTACTCTAGTGTTTATAATTTATGGTTTAAAAAGAAGAAGAAAATATTTAAACATGTATTTAGAAAAATTAAAAAAAAAATTAAAGTAAAAAAAATGTGGAAAGTGGATTTGGATAAAATCAACTTCCTAAATGGAATATATATATATATATATATATATATATATATATATTGAAAAGTCAATTCTTAACTTCCAAAAATAAATACAAAATTTTGACTTTTTCTTTTTTTTTCAAAAATTGCAACCAAATAAAAAAAAGCAAAGTTTCGGGGAAAAAAAAAACCTCATCGAAACAATGGGGCTTGTTTTCAAGCAAAACAAAAGTAATAGAAATTAACATAATTTATAGGAGAAGGTTATACATATAACCTATCTTCTTTATTTATAAGATATATGGTTAAGATATATGGTTGTGAGATGTTGTAAAAAAGATAGGTTGTAAGTATAACCTTCCCCTAATTTATAACTTATGAGAAATGATTTTTTTTTCTTTTTTGTAACTGATCCTAATTACCTCTTTGAAACGAATCAGAACTCCCATGTATGCCCACGGGTTCGACTCTTTGAGTCGCCTTTGGGACTAATCCAGAGTTCGGGTACGAGTCCAAGGATTACGGTACTTATGCCCCTCCCCAGATGGTATTAGTGGAATTCGAACCGAGGTCCTCTCCCACCACTCAGTTCCCATGCTACCAACTGAGCTACCACATGAGAAATGAATTTCTATTACTCAATCTTTTGATTTTAGCATTAGTATATATTTTTTAATAACTAGAAGTTTAGGTTAGAGAAAGACACCTTATATACAAGACCAAAATCAACGAGTTATACCAACCATAATTTGTAGCATTATCGTATTTATAATTGACAAGATTATGAATCTTGTATCGATACTTTTGTTCTCAATACTAAGGACTTGCTTGATAGATTAAATAATTTTAAATATAAATGACACGGATAAGATAAACCTGTGAAATATTATAACTTTGTAAAAATATAACGCGTTAGTAATAAGTACTTTATATATAAATAAAAAAATACTTTTTTATACAGTAAAAGGTGCTGGGGTATTTCGTGAGAAGGCAGAATTGCATTCTAAGTGTAGTTGCAGGACATGAGAGAGACAATATAAACACCTATATGTAGAAAGAAATCCATGCGAGAGGTGGAGATAATTGCGTTTGTGACTCAAATTTCATAATCTGCCGTAGCAAATTGAAAGCCCCATAAGATACGGCATCTAATTTTAGCCACTAAAAATATTTAGTCCTACAGAGACATATCATCTGAATCCCATGGCACTATTGCATTTGCTGTGGCAGTGTGGCACCGACCATGGCCAACCATTCGGCTGCGTTTTGTTGACACACACACCGATTTTCCTTGTCTCATAGTCTCATACCATGCCCCTGTACAAATATAGATACAGTACATGATAGTGGTTTATCACTTTAACGCTATTAAATATTATAATCTAGGGTCTTGATAAGGACATTCCAGTGACACATTTTTCTTTCAAATGTAAGCAGCACATGTTAAAGAATTAAGATAGTGAACCATTCCACCATGGATCAGTCAATCTCAATAGAAAAAACAAGTGACCCATCACTGTTATCCATTATTATATTATTTTCATCCAGACACACTGATACATGGAGTAAATGTTTTTACTCAAAAGACCCCTTGAGCAATTATTAATGAGACAACACTCTTGTAGATATGAATTTAGACAACATGGGATGAACACACAATCGGATGTTCTATCATGGTTTCCAGAGGATGGTGGTCTCTGCGATCATGGAAGTGACCACATACGGATCCATATTAGAAGCAGGCCTCCTGTCCTCAAAGTAACCTTTGCCATCTTTTTCTGTCTCTCTCCCAACTCTAATAGAGCTTCCGCGGAGTGCCACACCCTACACAACAAACATAATATTAATTTTCAAGTTCAGAAATGCATAATCTGAAACAATAAGAGCCTCAACGATACCAAGATTCTATTTGTGTATTGAAAACAATTGTTTTTGTGACATGTTTTATAGTGCATTTAATTACCAAATTTAAAAATGGTAATTTTTTTCCGATGGTTTTGTTGTAAATAATTATATTTGTTTATTTATTTATTTCCATTCTATAATCTTTTTTAGGCTTAGCCCATTCGTTTATTTAGTCTCTTCAAATAGAGAGAGCAATTATACAGATGTAATATACAATTTATCAAATAATATTATCCCTTTTTTCAACTTTTTTAAACTGTTTTCCAACCAACAGATAACCAGTGATTTTTCTAGTTAGCCAGCTGATTTCCCACTTACCCAAGAGAAGGTGTTGATGTCTGCTGTTTCATGCTTTCCCGTGAGACGTCTCTCATTGCCTTCTCCATAAGCAGCAATGTGCTCTTTGTGTTTCAATCCAAGCTTTTCAATGGCCTTTTTGATGACCACATAACCTCCCTCGCTTCTCATGGACTTGGTGCTGAAACCACCATTGCAGTTTGCAAGCTTCAGGAAAGTGAAGATTCATAGGAATAAAACAGAGAAGGGAATACAAGCATAGGCTATATTACCTGTAGTTTGTGTGAGCACCAGCTCCATTCCAGTCTCCCTAATAACAACAATGTACCAATGAAGTGAAAATTTCAAACCAAATATTATTTTGTACAAAATTGAACAACATGATGAATTATTCTTGAACAATTATAAGGTTTGCAAGTGTTTTGAAATTTTCAATGACATTTCTGACCTCTATAGGCTTGGGATCAAATGACACCACTACTCCAGCTATCTCCGTAATCCTCTGTTAGCAATAAAAAGCTCTTCAACATTTATATTTTTATATATTTTATTAATTGATTTGATAAAAAAAGAAAAATGAGATTTCAAATAAATTACCTTGAGTATGTACCTAGCAGCCCATAGCTCATCTCCAGCAGAAATGCCAACAGAAGGGCCAACTTGGAATTCCCACTATAGAACAGAATTCAGAAATATCAAATTTCAATGCAGTGTTTAAGATAATAACAAGATTAAATCAATTTAAGTTTGTTGACCTGGCCAGGCATAACTTCTCCATTGATGCCACTAATGTTAATGCCAGCATAGAGACAAGCTTTGTAGTGTGCATCTACAATATCACGGCCATAGGCTTTATCAGCACCAACCCCACAGTAGTATGGGCCCTGTTCAAACAAACATTATTGGTAATTTAGGTATTCAAGTAACCATAGATAAATAGATGATACGAGGTATGAGGACGAAAATGAGAAGGTATATAATAGCTATTAGCTATACTTAACTTTTTATGAGTACAGTTTACCGTATGCTTGAGGAAATTACAAAAATTAGTTAGTTGAAGAAAAATGAATGTTGATATTTGGGCAATTATATCTCATTCATGAACAAGGTTTGATGACAGTGTGATTAAAATAAATAAATAAATAAATTTGGAAAACTGCATTTAAGTAGACAGTATGTATTGATTGATGTTCAAACTTCATGAATTAAATGGCCAATAAGTTATGTAATCAGCAAAATCACTATGGTGGCAAAAAATTATGGCAAATTGAAGTCATCGTCAAAAGGACAAGCCCAGCAGGACAATCAAATTTGCTATGGATACAATTCAACTCCTAAAATCTACTACCAATCCAAAAGCATGGACGGAACTGCATGAAAAATTTCGGAATTGGGATAAATATGTTGGGAAAACTCGGTTCCCTCAAGCTCGGCTTAGGGGCCTTTGTGCGGAAGTCAATCAACAAGATCCTGATCTCGGATCTCGGCAATACCTCAGCCTGAACTTCACCAGGTCAGGCAGCGCAGCGGAACAATCAAAAACAAAAAAAAATCAAAATAGGAGAAAGAGAAGAAGAACACAACCAGTTTTAACGTGGGAAAACATTCTCCAATGAAGAAGTAAAAACCCACGGGACCTAGTCCAGATCAGAAATCCACTATGAAAATAATGGTTACAACGAATCAAATACACCAATGTGGTGGTTAACTCAACCTCTCCAACAATGGTGATAATCAAACCCTAGAGATGTTTCACTCAAACTCTCTCTAGAGATCTCTCAAATGCAAAGCATAAAGCTTTACTCAAACAATCAAATAATTCTCTCAAATTTGTTCTCTCAAAAATATGACCTAGCCTCCACCCTCAACTAATGAGTATATATAGAGGAGGTGGAAATCAGGTTTAGGGTTTTTAGGAAACCCCTCAAATGGGCTTGGGCTTAGCATTGAAGGAGGAAGCCCAACAAAATACACAAGAGAGCACAATGAAAGGGGAGAAAAAAATAATATATGGAATGGAAAATTTCAGACCTGTTGTCCAGGATAGCCACCAAGTGGCCACCCAAGTGGCCAATTTATGTCTTTCTGCAACAAGGTATACTCCTGCTCTATTCCGAACCTGGCAATACAAATCAGCACAGAGCAAATCTGATTATTTTATGATAAATTGGCGTGTACATCACCAGGTAAAAATTGACAACTACCATGGTTTTAAAAAAATTTGGAAGCGTATGGGGAAAGGTTAAAAAAAACCAAAGCAGGAAACCAGAAATTCAGCATACCATGGTTCCTCAGCAACTACGTCAGGGTGGCTGAAAACTTTGGCTGCGTTGTACCTATTGTTGGTTGGAATTGGCTCTCCAGCAGGGGTGTAAGTATCGCATATCACCTATAGATTTTTACTATAAAGTGAATTGCTGAACCACAAAAGTGGATTTTGATGACTCATTAATAAATGCTTGCTTAATTAGAAGAAGCCAGTTATTAAAAATGAAAAAACTTACAAGAATATTTCTGCCTCTCCTAAATGGGTCCCTGAAAATAGCTTGTGGGCTTTTGGTTTTTTAATTTTTTCATAATGCGCCAAACAAAAAGGAAACTCCAGCTATCAGTTTATTTGTAGAATTAAGAAAACAAACAGGAGCAAGAAGGGCATCATACTATAGGATGACTTCAGTGTCTTCCCCTGGAGCTTGCCCTGTGCTAGACCCATCAAAGTTCCACTTGGGAAGTTTTGCTGGGTCACTTACTGGACCAGAAATAGTCTGCATGTTCAAATGAGAGAGGAAATTTTGAAAAAAGAAAAGAAAAGGTTAAGATAGTGAACTTGAAAACGTTTACACCATTATTACTACTTTTGGTAAAGAAAAATTACCCTGGCTTTGCTTCTTAGGTCCATCCCAGATCCACCGATCCTGTTTATCAGTATACAAAACATTAATAATTTTCCTTTGCTTATTCAGATCAAACTAAGAATGAATAGAGGTTGTAGACATCTTATGTGGTTGATCGACCAAGAAGCCATTTTACTAAAATGGGAAGGAAGAGGATGGAACAACATGCAACTTGTAAAAGAATCGCTACCATTTAAGTATACCCAGAATTAGAGAGAAGAATATTTCAACAAAGATATCACATTTGCGAGGAAAAAAAAAGTTGTCAAAGATGTTTTTTTAGTATACAAGAACAACAACCATGACATGCACCCAGAAATCGCGGTTTCTGAAGAAGACTGAGAAAGATAAGAGGTTGAGTAATAAGAAAGCTGACCATATGTACTCAGCGATGAGCTTATCAGCGGTGGTTTGAGAAATGTTGAGGTTGATAAGATCTGAAAGCAAAGACATGATCGAGTTCGAGTGCTTGAATTGAATGGTAACTGAAGTTGCCAAACTGAGCTGAGAAGGAAACCTGAGCACTGCTGTTTGGTCTGTTCCTTTTCTTTGTAAGTGTGACGCTTCCAGTGACGTCACGGTATGCCAGTTCAGTACGTGTTTGGAGACTTATGAGTTATATACTTATATGACTTTAGCCTACAATTTTGAAAATTGAAATATTTTCTTTATTTTGTTATTTTTATGACTTTTATAAGAGTTATGTGACAGGAGAAATGATTGTAGTAATGTTATAGAGATTCGTTTTGTGTGTCATAATTTTCTTTTTTTCTTTTTTCTTCAAAAAGTGTGGGCCCCACCAAATATTGTGTGTAGGAAAATTTATTGTGTCATGTTAAATGACAAATGCAAACCCCTATTTTTATATGGGAAAAATATTTATTATTTTAAATGACACAACTTATATCATTTCACTCTCACAAAGAGGTGGGACCCACACCTTTATTTTTTCTGTTAACTCTCTCTCCTCTTTTATCTATCTCTTTCTCTATCTTAAAATGACACAATTTTATATCTTTTAAAATGACACACACTTTCTGCTTTTTATATATATTTTTTGCAATAGATTTATTGTGTTTTCGAAGAGGTAGTAGGTAGACTGTTAAATGAGTTGTATTATATTGTGACGAAAATATAACTCCCCTTTTATTATTATTATTATTATTGTTATAATAATAACGGAAATGGATTTTTTATGTTTTAGAAAAAAAAAATTCTCATGTAGTAGAAATAAAATTACAAATAAGACCCACAGGTAAGAGGAGAGAGAAAAAAGTAGAGATGAAACCCACATCTTTTTTGTGTGTGTAAAAAATTAATTTCTCTCATATAATATGAGACAAATATAACCCTAATAATAATAACAACGACAACTCGATTTTAAAAATGTAATCTACCAAAGCATAAGTAACCCCCATGATTCAATCATAAGTGGCATGTGATGTGGACAAGGTCGGATTTATTCAACAAGAGGATGTTTAGCTAAGCGTCCCTAATAAAATGATAATGACATGTTTAGATTTATCTTTAATATTTTTTTATTAAAACTTATAAAATTAGGTCTATTAATAATTATAAAAATATTATCTTATTTTAATTTAATTTTTATGATTAAAAATTGATAAAAAATAAAATAACAAATGTTATTTTTAATTCATTTTTTAAAAGGATTGACTTGCTAGCAAAAAACCTAATAATTGATATTAAAAAAAAAATTATCTGGTTACGTAATAAACTCGTGAGTTGCACATACACCACATATGTAATTAGTTAGTGCGCAACTTAATTACATGAACTTGCTAAGTAGCATATGGTCATCTCTGTGTGTCAATTGCAGGAGATATAAACGATGCAATATAAGGTTTACTATTGCAAACCAGTGAGTCAGTGACCATATTGGTAATGATAAATTCTCAACTTGGCAACTTCCACATATTGATTATGAATTTGAACTTATTTTTATAGGAACAAAAAAAAAAGATTATGACCTTTTAGAGAATTAAAAAATAGGAAAAGGGAAGAGAGAACTCAAAAATTATGACCATTTTTGTATGTGTACTTGAACTCTTTTTAAACTGATGTGAATCCATTTATATAACATAATCTGACTTTGAACTATGAACTAATTTGAGAATAATAAAACTAATTTCACTAAGAACCGAATTAATTTTAACTAGTTCGTTTCAATAAAAACATGTGCATCCATTTATATAACATAAGTTGACTTTGACTCTTAATGTCACGTGACAAGCTTACGTGAGTTGTCTATGTACATAGTTACACACTAAATATGTAGGCAACTTACGAAAACTTACTATGTGTTAGTTGCACATTTTTCACATGCACAACTAATTGCTTATTAGATGTATATAAAACTGTTGCATTAATTATCTAAAATATTTGAAAATAACATTATATTCTAATTTGTTTTCTTAATCACAAGTATTAGGTTTTTTTCCCTTGACTTGTTATATAGATTTGGATGAATTCAGTTACACTTTCATCTTTACGTATATCTCCTTTAACCCTATTGTCGGCCAGTCAAAATGATTTAATCGAAAATTAAACCACCAGTCGACGTGGTCTATAAAAAATATAGAGCATGATATATTTATCAATAAAAAAATTTATCATCTTTACAACCAATCTAATCACCGTTAATTTTTCGTCAATCTAACGGTTATAATTTATTGGAAATTAATAATTAATTAATGCGAACCAATAATTTCCAATAAATTATAACCGTTAGATTGACGAAAATCAACGGTGATTAAGTTGGTTGTAAAAATGATAAATTGTTTTGGTGGTAAGTATATCCTTCCAAAAAAAAATATATGCAACATTAATTATTAGTTATAATTACGGATTTATTATAAGATTCAGGATCATTGTATATGCGATATGATGTCTATTTCAATTACATAAAAAGCTCTTAGATAACAGGCAGTTTGATATTATATTTTGAGCAAGTGGGTATATTTAAAAATTATCTTTTTAGAGTTTTCTTTTCTCTTTTGATAATTAAAAAGTTGAGAATATCATATGTAGTCGGTTAGAAATGAAATAATAACAAAAAAGAAAAAAGAATAAAAAAAAGGAGTGAGGAGCACGCATACATGTTTTGCTTGAGGACCAAGTAGGCTGCTGGCGCGCTGTAAGCAGTCAATGAGAAATGACCATAATACCATATCATATGATAATGTATATAAACACTTCTCCTTTCGCTTCTCTTCCTCACCCGCTTCCGATTCCGGGTCGGACCCGATTTCATTCCCCAAGTTTCGGACTCAGATACACAACCACAATAACTTTCGTTTTGTTCCTCCCAATCAGGTTTCACCTTATTTCTCTTCTCTCAATTCTATTTCTTTTATTTGTTTTTAGTTTCTTCCTTCATAAATTCGAGAGATAAACGTTTGCTTATAGATAATTGTCCGTTTATTTGGTGTTTGGTTGCGGAGGAAATTTCGTTTTGAAAGTTGATACCTGTTAATTGATTGAAGATTATATATGTTATGCGTATGTCTCTTTGACTTTTAGGGATGGTTTATGAATACGATTATTAATTTGTTGTTTTGAGAGTGTATTTGCTTAACATTTCCCTTTTCAATCTTCAATTCTTATTATTGATATTTTGAATTGAATTTTTATGTGTCAGTGAGAGAACAATCAATTTGAGGGTTTGGCATTTCATTCACAGTGTGTGGGAGACATCATATCACATCACATCACACCACACCACGCAGGATGAGCTTACAAGAGCTAGACCAACGGAAGGATAGGTCCAAAGTTCCTCGTCAGGAATGGGTTCCTAGAGCCACAGCCACCGCCGTCTCCACCACCAATGCCGGCCGGCAGTTATATAAGGATGGTGATGCTGGTAGCTCTAATCCAACGAGTCGGCATAGAAGGAGTTACATGAGTCGTCCTATTCCCATGAATCATGTGGGGAAGGGATTGAATTTGAAAGACCATGACTTGCCTCAGCTGCTGCAAGAGATTCAGGACAAGCTCATGAAAGGCGTTGTTGAATGCATGATTTGCTATGACACCGTCCGGAGGTCTGCACCTATATGGTCTTGCTCCAGTTGCTACTCTATCTTTCACCTTAATTGCATAAAGAAGTGGTCTCGGGCACCCGTTTCCAATGATTTGTCTGCACAGAAGAATCAAGGGTTTAATTGGCGGTGCCCTGGTTGTCAGTCTGTGCAGCTCATATCATCCAAGGAGACTAGGTATCTTTGCTTCTGTGGAAAGAGGCCAGACCCACCATCTGATTTGTATCTCACGCCACATTCCTGTGGAGAACCATGTGGAAAGCCTCTTGAGAAGGAGCTCTTGGTTACTGGAGGGAATAAGGATGATCTTTGCCCTCATGTTTGTGTCTTGCAATGCCATCCGGGTCCATGCCCTCCATGCAAAGCATTTGCCCCACCACGTTTGTGTCCTTGTGGGAAGAAAAATATTACCACTCGTTGCTCTGACCGCCAGTCTGTTATTACTTGTGGCCAGCACTGTGAAAAGCTTCTTGAATGTGGCCGTCATCGTTGTGAGCGAATCTGTCATCTGGGTCCTTGTGATCCTTGTCAGGTTCCAATCAATGCCTCTTGCTTTTGCAGTAAAAAGATGGAGGTTATTCTTTGTGGGGACATGGCTGTGAAGGGTGAAATCAAAGCAGAAGGTGGAGTTTTTTCTTGTGATTCCAATTGTGGAAAGAAACTTGGTTGTGGTAATCATATCTGTATTCAGACTTGTCATCCAGGCAGCTGTGGGGAGTGTGAATTGTTACCAAGCCGGATTAAGACATGCTTTTGTGGGAAAACTAGATTGGAGGAGGAACGGCAGAGTTGTTTAGACTCAATACCTACCTGTTCACACGTATGTGGTAAGTCCCTTCCATGCGGCATGCATCATTGCGAAGAGGCATGCCATGCTGGGGATTGTTCTCCTTGTTTGGTTCTAGTCTCCCATAAGTGTCGATGTGGTTCAACTTCCCGAACTGTGGAGTGCTACAAGGCAATGATGGAGAATGAGAAATTTACTTGTGAAAAGCCTTGTGGGCATAAAAAGAATTGTGGAAGGCATCGATGTAGTGAACGTTGTTGTCCACTTTCTAATCCGAATAATAATCTAAATGCAGATTGGGATCCACACTTTTGTTCCATGCCATGTGGAAAGAAGTTAAGGTGCGGGCAGCATGGCTGTGAATCCACGTGTCATAGTGGTCATTGTCCACCTTGTCTTGAAACTATATTCACTGATTTGACATGTGCTTGTGGCAGGACTTCAATCCCTCCTCCACAGCCTTGTGGTACACCGCTTCCCTCATGTCAGCTTCCATGTTCAGTTCCTCAACCTTGTGGTCATCCAGCCTCCCACAGCTGCCATTCTGGAGATTGCACTCCTTGTTCAGTGCTTGTAGCAAAAGAATGTATTGGTGGGCATGTTGTTCTTAGGAACATACCTTGTGGTTCAAAACATAGTAGATGTAATAATCTCTGTGGGAAGACCAGACAATGTGGTTTACATGCTTGTGGCAGAACATGTCACCCCCCACCTTGTGATAATCCATATGTTGTGCATGGTTTCCGAGCTTCTTGTGGGCAAACATGTGGTGCTCCAAAAAGAGACTGCCGACATACATGTACAGCTCCTTGTCACCCTTCATCTCCATGTCCAGACATACTATGTGAATTCCCTGTTACAATTGCTTGTTCTTGTGGCAGAATAACAGCTAACGTTCCTTGTGGTGTTAATTATAACGCTGATACCATACATGAAGCTTCCAATATTCAGAAGTTGCCAGTGCTGCTTCAATCAGTGGATGCAAATGTCAAAAAAATTCCCCTTGGACAAAGAAAGCTGATGTGTAATGATGAGTGTGCTCAGTTGGAGCGAAAAAGGATTCTTGCAGATGCTTTTGAGATTACCCCTCCAAATCTGGATTCTCTCCATTTTGGTGATAATTCTATTGCTTCTGAATTTCTTGCTGATCTGTTAAGACGTGATCCTAAATGGGTTTTATCTGTTGAGGAGAGATGCAAATGTTTAGTGCTGGGCAAGAGTAGAGGAACTACACATGGTCTAAAAGTCCATGTTTTCTGTCCTATGCTAAAGGATAAGAGAGATGCAGTGAGGGTGATTGCTGAGAGATGGAAGCTTGCAGTGAACGCAGCTGGTTGGGAGCCAAAGCATTTTATAGTTGTTCATGTTACCTCAAAATCAAGAGCCCCTGCTCGTGTGCTAGGAGTTAAGGGTACTACAACTGTGCATGTTCCCCTTCCTCCTGCATTTGATCCTTTGGTAGATATGGACCCTCGGCTTGTTGTCTCCTTTTCAGATTTGCCAAGGGATGCAGATATTAGTGCATTGGTGTTGAGATTTGGGGGTGAGTGTGAACTTGTTTGGTTAAATGACAAAAATGCATTGGCTGTTTTTAATGATCCTGCGCGAGCTGCAGCTGCAACAAGAAGGTTGGATCATGGAACTGTTTATCAGGGAGCTGTTGTGCTTGTTCCTAATGGAGGGGCATCTGTGGCATCTTCAGCTACCAATGCTTGGGGAGGAGCTGGGATAATGAAAGAAGGAGGAGCAGTGGCAGTATTAAATGGTAATCCGTGGAAAAAGGGTGTTGTTCGAGAGCCAGGTTGGAGAGAAGATTCTTGGGGTGATGAGGAGTGGGCTCCTGGTTTTGCTTATGTCGATTCGTCGTCTATTAGGAAGAAAGAAGACCCAATACCCGCTTCATTAAATCCTTGGAGTGTCTTAGATCAAGAATTGTCTTCGAGTTCATCTGTTGAAGCCGTTAAAATTGAAGCTTCTACTAAACGCTTTGAAAGTAGTGTCGTCGAAATGTTGGAGCCTCGTGATAGTGGTTCAAATCTAGAAGGGCAGGATGGAGGAGACTTTGTTGCATCAGAAGTTTCTGATGTAGTAGATGATTGGGAGAAGGCTTATGAATGAGTAATGAATGGACAAGAACTGAACACTTTTTTCTTTCCTCTTTAATGTTACATTTTATTTTGTTGCAAATGAGACGGATATTGTATGATCTCCCAACTCTCTCTCTCTCTCTCTGTTTTGGAGGGGGTGGGTGTATTCTGAGGTTATTTTTCATACTGATAGAGGAATTATCTTAGGAATTTTGGTGGTTATTAAACAATATTATTAATTATTATATGAAAATTATGGTTATCAAACAATTTGATTATTTATATTTAACGTAAAGTGATATTAAGATTTAAATTTTAATTATATATTTTTACATTCCCTCAAGAAATCGCCAATTTCAATTTCCTTTACCGTAGCCAAGTTTTCAGTGGATGCCTTTCTTATATTTGCTGGGTTTTTTTTTTCACAAAAAATTTATAGCCTTTGGAATATTAAATATTTATCTTTAAATTTGTACAAGATCATTAAATATACACCTTTTAAGTTTTGACGTTACTATAATAATTATACAGAATGCTTCCGTTTCAGAACCTACAGGCGTTCCATATTTTTTTGGCGGTAGCCACAGGCAGCACATGTTCATTAATTGTTTATATTTTCTGTCGTTCCCACCACATGCATAGAACAGTTAGTTTTTTTTTTTTTTTTATCAAAAATAGACAGGAAAGAAGTTCTGTATCTTTTGTATGGAAACCATGTGATATGAATTGTCAATCATTTAATTGGTAATTAAGAAGAAGAAAGATTGACAGAAACAATAAAGAAGCTATTATAAGGTGCTATGATTGGTGCAAATGCATCCCCGTGCGAACTGTCAGCGTACATTGTAAAATCATAAAATATATTTTATTTTTCACAAACTAAAAAAGACATTAAAAAATTATAAGAATTGATGTTTATCATAAATAATTTTATCTTCAACACATATAAAAATATGTGAGAGTCATATAGGGTCATTTGAGAAGAAGAGACAAATATATATATATATATATATATATATATATGAACCTCACACGTCTTTTATGTATTATGCATATATTATCTCTTACAATATAATAAATCCCAAAATTATATTGTAAAAACATTTCTCTTAAGTATTTTTTGTTTCGTTTACCACCGTATATTTTTCCCAGTAAGTGATTAATCTCGTAAAATATGATGAGGCATGGCACATTTTTTTAATAATACATAAATCTCGATATCATAAAATGACTTTTTGTTAAACCCAAGTCTAAGTTCTTTTTCACATAATGCTTTTAAAATACAATAAAATGTATTAATTTTTTTAATGATATGTTTTTTTTATACACGCAAATTTTAAAATAAAATCCAATATCGGATACCAAACCAAACCACTTCCGCACAGAGTGGTTTTGTGTATATTATTTGACTATTTTTTTTATTTTGATATATTAAATGCGTGGACCGAAAGTAGAACTTGCACTCTCTCTGTCTCTGTTTGTGTATGAGAAAATCTGGGTGTCAATATCACTCCGGCATTCCCTCCCTACTACCTGAAATGAAATAATAAAATACTGCAAAAATTAAAATTAAAAAAAAGAAAAAAAAAAAGAGCGTTGGATGTGTATTGGAATGAACCATATCACGAGATCAATAATAAGCCGTCTACAGAACAGATGTGATACCATACCATACGTGAAGATCACTATGTGATGAGATCTTTTACTCTCTCTTTTTTTCTTTCTTTCTATTTTTGACACTTTGTAGGGTCTACAGTACAGAGGTTATCTTCTTTGTGTGCTCCGTCTCTATCCTCTCAAGCATTGCCTAAATCGCTGCTCCTTCATTTTCTTTTTTCTCATAACTTTGTTTTTCACTCAGACTTAACAATTTGATCTGACTCCTAATGAATTCTCCACTGCATCATGATGATGAGGTTAAGGTAACATTAATTGCTTTTCTGAAATTCTTGCACGGTCAAACACTGTTGTATTCATTTTGAAATACTAGTGTCCATCGAATTTAGCTTATTTTGTGCCTCACTGTTAATCTGTCGTCTGCAAAATGAACTTAACTTGTTGCTGTTTTTATTTGAAGTTTCAGTTGATTCTTGATATGGATGTTAAAAGGATCTAGTATTTTGTTTTGTTTTTATTTTTCTCCTCTGTGTCCCTTATTATTCAGAAGAAAACATGGAAGCAAACAGTTCTTCTGTCATTTCAAATTGTTGGAATAGTCTATGGTCAACTGAGCACTGCACCCTTATATGTATTTGGGACGATGCGCGTGGAAGATCTTGCATCACAGGAGGAGGTTTATGAAATCTTCTCCTTCATTTTCTGGACCCTGACAATAATTTCTTTGCTCAAGTATGCCTTTATAGTGCTGAAAGCTGATGATAATGGAGAAGGTAATTATTATATTCAGTTAACGCCTATCATATCACTACATATAAATTTTGAAGTAATCAAGCCTTTTAAGATTAACTTCTCATAGAAAAATTTTCTAGGTGGTACTTTTGCTTTATACTCGCTGTTATGTAGAAATGCAAAAGTTGGCCTGTTTCCATGTGATAGAAGCACCAACGAAGTTATGCTTTATGAGGAGACAAGTCCTTCTAAGATCAATACTGATTCAAGAGCACGAAGGGCCATTGAGAAACACAAGATCGGTCACTATCTAATATTGTTCTTGGCCCTCTTTGGTTCCTGTATGACAATTGGTGACGCAGTGCTCACTCCAGCACTCTCAGGTACACAAGTCCGATTTCAATTTTAGTTTTCTTACAAGTAATTGCATGTGATGTGATGTGTAAGATTTAGTAATTATTTTTCCTCTTATGATGATTAAATGATTCATCTTCAATAACTTCTTTATATATATTCTGGCTGCTTACCAGTGTTATCAGCTTCAGCTGGTGTTCAGAGATCCTTGTCAGATATGGTGCCGCGCATGTGTAAGAGCTTGTACTGAGACAACAAATTGAATTCATAATTTTTTCAGAGGCCATATCATCAATTGATACTACATGTTTTTGATTACCTTGTTGTCTATAATCAGTTTCCAAGTCGCAACATACTCAGGAGTCCGTGTCAGAGGCCCTCAAAAGATGTAAGTACTATAAATGCTTTCGATTCATAAAGTTCTTTCAAACGTCCCTTTTATGTTGCGTCAAGTGATTGGTATGTTTGGATAAAAAATTATAGCTCCTGGTAACCTATTGTGGCTGCTCACTCTCACTTGCGATTTAGCACCGTACATCCTAGTTCAGGATCATCTTGTATCCATAGACACATCGTTTTTTCTTCTTTTCCCCATTCTTAAATTGGTTAATATTAAATTTATATAACTGTATTTAACATAGTCTATTTAGCATCTCTATAATTGACACTGGTGGTTAGTCAATTTATATTTGATGGATTTCCAGAAATGTCAAGTTCATGCTATTTTAAGTTTCCAGTTTAGAGTTGGAATTAACTTGACCCAGATATATCTTTCCGAGCGATTACTGAATGAAGAATGTCAAATGATGTTTGATTTTTATTAATTTGTTGTATATCTGATATTTTAGACGAAAGCATCTGCCATGGGGATAAACTTTTTCCAAGTTTGTTGTATATTACTTGCAAGTTGAAGTTCCGCTTGATTATTGTTTTATTTTTGGGAAATAATTATCTCGTATTGCACAAAGTAATGGAGTCTACTATTTTATTTTATTTTTTAAATAGTAGACTCCACTATCTTATCTTTGTCTGTACACGAGACAAATAGATCTTTTTTATTTTTTTAATGAAGTAAACCAAAAAATAGATATATTGCTATCTCCTGCAGTTATCCTACCCGAAATGCTTTTCAATATTTCAGATGTACCTGTTCCCACTGCGTGTGTTATATTGGTTGGCCTGTTCATGCTGCAGCACTTCGGGACACGCAAAATTGGGTTCATGTTTGCTCCAATCATTGCTGTTTGGCTGTTGTTTGTTGGTGTGGTGGGAACGTATAATGTTTTCTACTGGGATGTAAAAATTATCAATAAAATATCCCCAGTGTACATGTTCAAATTCATCACAAGTATTAACATTGGCAGATGGAGGTTGTTAGGGAGCGTCATTTTATGTGTAGCGGGTGGGTTTTTTTTTTTTTTTTTCAAAAAAGAGCTTCAGAATTATGAAATTATCACCAAGTAATTAATATTCATAACTAAGCGAATTTTTGTCTTGTTAAAATTGTTTTGGTTAATGTCATAAGATGCTCTACGTTTTGCAGGATCAGAGGCAATGTTTGCAGACCTGGGCCATTTCTCCAAGAAATCAATTAAGGTATAATGCATAACTTGTTCTGTAATTAAAATGTATTGATTGTAATTGAAATCATTACTAACTTGTGCATCATGTGTCTGTTGTAGATTACATTTATATGCTTGATTTATCCGCTTCTTATTTTATGCTATGCTGGTCAGGCTGCATATATCTCCCAAAATATGCACGCTCAATATTTTAATCATCTTAGTGAATCTATGCCACGTAAGTTGGGTCGAGTGCCTTAATTTCGTAGATATTTTTCTTCCTGCAAATTCACTTTGCTAAAGTGATGCACGGTGACTACAGGTCATTGCAAACATGTGTACATAGTATTATCCCTACTTTCTTCAGCTGTAGGAAGCCAAGCAACCATAACAGCGAGTTTCTCCATCATTAACCAGTGCCTCGCATTAAATTGCTTTCCCAGAGTAAAAGTTGTTCACACATCAAAAACGATACATGGGCAGATTTACATCCCCGATGTCAACTGGTTATTGATGATTTTCAGCCTCATTGTCACAGTTGGTTTCAGAGACATTGTAAAGATTGGCAATGCAACAGGTATGCCACTGTTAATTACATCTCATTCTTCTCTTAGACAACAGGAATTATTTATGTTTTTTTCCCCATGTCTGGTAGACTTTCGAGTAATCCCTTGAGAACTCCCATTTTTGCATTGGATTATAGCAGTTTGAGCCATTAATTCATGAAGAGAATTCTTAAGAAAATGAGGAGTTGGTAAACAGGGGAGACAGATAAAAGAATGATATGTATTACTAGATCAAGGCAATTATCTGTATATTCAGTTAGCATGTTCATGACAATATTATAATATAAGCTCACAATGTCTGGCAGGTTTGGCTATAATTTGTGGAATGCTTGTGACAACTAGTCTGATGTCACTAATCATTGCTTTGTATTGGGAGAAAAATTTTATTGTATCTGCGTGCTTTTTTCTGTGTTTTGGCTTTCTTGAGGCTGCATATCTTTCAGCATGTCTTTTACAATTTCACAAGGGAGCTTGGTATCTAGTTGTCCTTTTGGCGGTGTCCATGACAATCATGCTTTCATGGCATTATGGAACTATGAAGAAGTACGAATTTGATTTGCAAAACAAGGTGTCAACTGACTGGCTAATAGAAGTTAGTCCAGGCCTTGGCATTTCCAGGGTACCTGGAATTGGCTTCATTTACACAGACATAGTAGCAGGAATCCCAGCTTTCTTTTCGCATTTTATTACTAATCTCCCTGCATTTCATCAAGTGTTGATCTTGGTGTCCTTCAAGTCTATACCGGTGCCTTATATCCCAGAAAGCGAAAGGTATCTCATAGGTAGGATTGGGCCCAAAGATTATAAAATTTATCGTTGCATTGTCAGATGTGGATATTGTGATCATATCAGGGATACGGGTGATTTTGAGGAGCAGATTATTCGTTCTATAGGGGAATTCATTTCCATTGAACAGAGTGACATTGAATCCATGGTTCCCCCAGATGAAAGAATGATTGTTGTTGGAAATTCAGCACCAGATGGAAATGCTCTAGTTCCCCTGGATGAACTTGACTCATGCATGGTGAACAATGAATGTCAGATTAATCCAGTAGGTGATACTTTGGAGAGTACTAGTCGTCCTAGCAAGAAAAAAAAAGTTCGGTTCATGTTGCCTGCTAATAGTCCTAAAATGCAGCCTTCTGTCAGGAAGGAGCTCTTAGAGCTAATTGATGCCAGGGAGAGTGGTAGTGCCTATTTCTTGGGCCAATCACATTTAGTGGTGCGTGATGGCTCTAACTTCCTCAAGAAATTCTTAATCATGGCCTATCGTTTTAGTGAAAAAAATTGTCGAGAACCTCCAGTGGCTCTTAAAATCCCTCATGCTGCTCTTGTAGAAGTTGGAATGGTATGTACAATATAACATGAAAAAATTATAGGAGTTTTGCTGTTTTAGAAATTCAAGGGGGAGATGAAAGTTGAGAAAATTGGAAAGAACCACCAATAGAGAAGTGAGGTACACAAAGCAAAGAAAAAGCATCTTATCTGTAGAAGTATTTCTTATTTTTGCTTCCTTGTAGACCCCAAACTATGCAAGATATAATGGAAACAAAAAAGAGTTTTGGAGTCTTGCACCAGAAAAAGAGATCACCGGAGTCTTATAGTCCCCCTTAGATGATAGAGACATTTTGGCCATATAAAATGTGATATATATCCGTTACATTACAATGTATTTTTGTTTTCCTTTTACTTTTTTGCTTGCTCGTTTTGTCTTTCTTGTTCCCTTCCTCCATTGCGTTTTCTTAGGGTTTTGTCTCAAATTGTGGATAAAGGAGAAAAAAAGAAATTTTTGCATGGTGGTTTGTTTTGGAGAAAAGGTCAACTATTTCTTGCCTTGTACCGTGTGATAAATGCAAAGGTGAGCTGAAAGGTATAAGACTTAAACCCAATGTGTAAGAACTGGGGATGATAACATTATTAAAGGTTCGATCCTCTTTAGGCCACCTATAAAGTATAAACTTAATTTGTGACACCAAATTCGGAATGAAAATAGATTATCAAACCCAGCAAATTTCCATACTTTCATTTGATCTTTTTACATATCAAAGGAAGACAGGGAATCCGAGCAATCTTTTTGACCCTTTACACAAGCATTTAGACTATGATGCGCGATCCAACACCAGCACAAGAAACTAAAAGCTAGAGGCTAATTTGACGGTCCAAACTACAAGGGGAAAACTGAGATATCAGGACCAAGCAGGCAAATGTTCTTTCATCTGACTTTGTCTATTCGTAATTACTTATAATTATAGATGTAGCTAGCACGTGCTAGATTCATCTGTGGTTTGTGGATAGACATTCATCATCACTGTATCGTCCCCGTCTCGAGCCGATTAGTTAACATATATATGGTACTAAAACACAGCATAATTTATCATTTATAAGCGGAAGACTTAATTAAAACTTCATTGTTAACATTAACTTTTCCTCTTTTTTTTCACTTGGTGTATTGCATAGCATAAAACTTTTTCCTAACTTATCAATCTTTAAACCATAGGCAATGGTCCATGTCCATTAGAGCATGATAACAAGTATCCACCCTGACGGAGTCAAACAGACAACATCTCCTCTATAAACTGGACCATCAAGGGAATAAATCCCACTCATTAAAACAATTCCTACCAATCAGAAAAGTCCAGTACAGAATATGCATGTATAAGTAGTCCACACAAGGACATAAGACCCATCCATAGGCGCATGCTTGACTCCGTGCCACAACATATCTTATCATATACTATGTAACACAACCATCTAACTGAATAATCATATATATACATGCCTGAATAATAGATGTACATAATTCTTGACAAATAATCATATATATACAAAATGTGGGTCAGACATCATGACTCCAAAATAAATACTGAACATAATCATATAAAATACGGCCAACTACTCAAGGTAAGACAATCTAATGACGGGTCGTTGCTCAACTATCCCTGGAGTACCTCCTTGGCCGGAGAAGGCTGTCCCACGGTCGGTACACCCGAAATCATGTCCACAAAAGGGATGAGATAACAAATCTCAGTAAGCTCAGGGTTTAGAGAGTATTCCCCGTCCCTGAGCCCACTTCCTGCACGAAGGGTCGAATACAAAGCATAACATATACATCATACACAAAGCATATCATATCATATCAGACATATGTGACCTCCGAGAGCTTAATTCCTCTAGTGGAATAATCACAAGTCATGTACGCAGTGACCTCCAGGAGCTTAGATCCTCCAGGGAATTAGTCAACGCGCACACATCAATGACCATGAACCACACAAACATATCATATCATCTTATCATACATATCTCTATGAATGCACCTATACCAGGTATTAGAAATATAATCATACAATTATCCAACCATAGTCCCACTTGACCATGGTGGAGCATACAAAGAGATGAGTATTCCTTAAACAGAGAGCTTATCGTTTGAAGCTTACACAACCGCTTACTTGTTTTGCAAGAAAGCAAGAATCCTCCACCAATGCTTGACCCACGAGCTCAAAATCTCTAGATATAGACCTAGGGTAGGAATTCAATTCAAATTATTCATTACATAGTTTAAATGCCAATTAAATTCCAAACACAAG
Organism: Gastrolobium bilobum; assembly: GCF_033153095.1. Classification (NCBI taxonomy): domain Eukaryota; kingdom Viridiplantae; phylum Streptophyta; class Magnoliopsida; order Fabales; family Fabaceae; genus Gastrolobium; species Gastrolobium bilobum. Next base: position 25,271 of record NW_026896761.1, on the reverse strand, counting down.
TCATTACTAATATCCTTCAAAACTTTCATATAGGACTACCAAGGGGTGGTTACTTGATAAACGAACAACTTCATGCTTCCTCACATATATTTACCCTAGAAATGGTACAAGAGTCCTCCTAGGTGACAATTACAATTTTCAAAGTTTCCCAACCCATTTAAAGCCCTATAGGCCGAGGTCTACACCATAGGGGGCACTATGTTCTTTTTCAATTTTCAATGCTCATTAGTTCACTTATCGACTTAGGCAATGTCTAATAGACATACCCTAGGACTAACACTAGTCCCTCGTGTAAGTTATTTACTTGGATTACTTGTTTCACAAGTTATTTCCAAATTAGTGACCTAAAGGTCCCTATAGGATTCAAACACTCCAATTTTCACATAGGCTCATCCATTAATCTCAATATAGTCCATTTGACCTAGACATTATTCAAACAACCCAAAGACACAACAATAACCTTTAGAGACATAGGATTTTTATGTTCTCAACTTAACAATCAATGGTTCACACAACCTTAACTTGGCCCTCAAATTACATAACATGATCATTTAATAATTTAAACTTATTTCTACTATCTTTTTGAATCTAAGGCCGAGACTCATCAACAAAGAAACCAAGATATTTTTATGCTTTTCTATGTTCACATCATATCATTGTGTATCAATTATCAAGTATACATTATTGCTTTTCAGAATTAGGTTCATCAGATTCTTTTTGACATACATAGGCCTCAAAGTGGTTCATATACCCTTTTCACATGCTTAGGCATTCAATCCACCAATTCAACAACCAATAACCATTAACAAGACATAGCCATACACATTTAAAACATAACAAAACATCATCATTCCTAGTTATTTCCTCTAGGCCGAAAATGCAAAGGAAATTGGGTTTATGATTTTTTTCCAACTCCACATTTATATCTAATCATTTCAATCAATTTAATACCCAACAACTATCAATGTCTCACTTAGGCATTTCCTCAAACACTTGGTCCTCATCCTTTTTCCCTTCTTGACCGAATTGCTCTTGGAGTTTCCATCAAGTCCGCAAGTTTTCCTTTTAGCATTTACTAGTTCTTTCTACTTCCAATGTACCAAATAACTAATATTTATCAACAAACACATCATAACCCTATGATTTTAGACAGAAACATTCAGCCCCAAACACCTCAATAAAACCTAGATTACATCTAAAAAATCAACCATCAAATTCAAGGTTTCTTGCCTTCAATGAGTTCCCCACAAGCTAAGGATGATTCTCCAACAGCCAAACCATGAAAACGATCATTTTCTGCATTATGAATAGTGCCACATCGCTGGAGAAGAAGGAAGAGAACTCTCCAAAAACAGCCACCCAATGAGAACTAGGACTTAGGTTAGGCTCACAAGACAAAGAGCTACAATTTTCATAAAGAAATCTAAGCATATAAGTGAGTATTTGGCAAGGTTGTAGAGCTTGGTTACCATTTCAACGGAGTTTCGGTTTATAAGGAAGAAGAGAGGGAATGACCGAAAATTAAAAGAATTCGATCTTCCTTTAACACTTTGTTGATTTTTCACTTTTTGACCTAAAATGAATCCTATTGGTTTTACTCACTAAAACTTAATTTTTTCCACTTAATCTCACTTTAATAAATATAATTTCCATGTCCTTAAATTCTTGAAAGAATTATTTTATCGCATCCTAATTGAATTTAGGCCAAATTTTACATAATTGCAATTTACTTTCCAAACTTTATTAGAATTATAGTTTGACCCAATTAATTTCCATAATTATTTTCTTGGTTCTAAATGATTTGTTTGGCATATTTTTAATTTTTACAATAATAATCTCATTTTTAAGTTTTTTTAGTAAAATTGTATAGTAGAATTTTTACCTGGTAAATTTTATTATTCATATTTTTTTCCCAAAAAATATCTATATTCTCAAAATGATATTCTTAATTCAATTTTATCATTTTTATCCCCAAGATAATCCTTAATTATTTATTTTACTGGTTAGGACTTAGGATTATTATAATCACCATCACCATCACCAACGTGGAGCGGTACTTCCAGTATGCGAGGGAGGTGATTGTATAGGCTTGTCACTCTCACGGCCAGCTGAATCCTTGGGAAGAGATGAACTGTGGAAAAATAAGACAAAACAAATATAAATTGGCGTCAGTTATAGAGCTAATCTGAGAGTAGAGTTTGGACCTTATCTTTGCAAATTTTCAAAAGGCAATAAAATAATTATATGCAAGTTAAAGCCTGAGACCGTGCTGGTGATAATATAATTATTTTAGCTATATGTCATGTGTAATATGTGGCAACAGGAGTGGATTAGCTAGGCTTCAATATATAGGTGTAAGTACCTTATGGCGACTCATGATACATGGAAAAGAAGCAACATGCCGAAAAAGTATAAGAAACATAAGTAGTCTCATCCCAATCTTGGTATAAAGGAAGAGGAAACCAATCAATTGTAGTTAGAGACGTACTCTTATTATGTATTACACACATACGATGGATGATATAGCCCCAGTATTATATATCCTGGAAAATCGTATGCATGCTTGAAGTTGGAGCAAATTAAGTCAAGTACATTCCTCTCTAAATTATTATTTTTAGGAGGCGTACGTATTACCGAATTTCTACGAATCCCACGAATTTTTCAAGAGAAAACGTTAATTGGCAGCTATGATCTACTCCAGTTCTATTCCAATAGTTAAGATAACTTGAAGAGACTCCTTCCTTTTTGTCTTTCTTCTTTGTTTTCCATTCTCAGAAATTAAACCCGCCCCTAGCCTGCATTATTATTAAAGTCCACGTGGTGGGTTCTGGGGTGACACTGTTAGTTTAGTATCTATCCAAGAGAAAACTTCAAATCCTTCTTCTTTCTTAATTCTACTGTTGCACAAGAGATATTTGACTTAAGCTATATATGCCAAAAAGCAGTATGCTAGAATTCAACAGCTGCATTTCACAGGAAATATGAATACAACGCAAGCATGCAGCCTGACTATACCATATATATGCCCGCAAGAAACATTTATTAATTTACTATTTAGAGAGGGGTATATTTGTAATTTTCTTTTTTACAAACTACACTATATTCTAGGAGTAGTACACCTTATGCTGAAATGTACTACTCTTAATATATGGTATAATTTGTAAGAATTTATTAACAAAAAATTTATAAATATAATTTTTTCATGGGCAGAAATGATTTCACGTATTACGAATCTCACTACCTATGAGTGTAGATAGATATAAACCGGATAGAATTAGAACAGAGATAGTAGGGAGAGTGGTGTATAAAAATGAAAGTGCAAGCAAATACACGGAGAGTGATGTTGCTTAGTTAGTGTTTGGTTCGGGAGAAAAAAAATTTTACTAGGGAAATGTAATTGATAGGAAAATGGTTGGAAAGTGAGTTTGATAGGAAAATGTAAAAAAAGTTGTTTGGTTGACCCAAATATTACCAGAGAAATTTATTTAAATATGCAAAATCTATGTTCGGGAGAAACTTTGCACCTATTTTTTCACTTCCCCAGTCATCTCAAAATACCACATCTCAAGTGGTATTCTGTAATAGTGAATTTCATCCAAAAATCAACACAAAAGTTATTTTCCCATCTATCCTATTTGCCTGGTATTTCTTGAAAAAACTTGAACCAAACGTGGTATTTTCCAATATCCACCTACACTTTCCCATCAATCCTAAAATAAACCTTCAACCAAACACTACCAGAGTAAAAGGTGTTAAAAGAATAAACTACATCTTGTGTAGTGCGAGTATTTTATATTTAGGGTGTGAATCCCAACCTTTTTGAAATTTTTATTTTAGTTTTTGTTCCTGAGAACAAAAATTGATAGAAAACTTATTTGGTAAAATCGGTTTATTTTCTTGTTTTCGGGATGAATTGGTTTATTCTTTGTGCTGGGAAACAGAAAAAAGAATCAAAAAATTTCTGCTTTTTTATTTTTGGGCACAAAATGAGAAACACTTATCTCTCTCAATTACTCTCCACCACTACCATCATCACCACTGCCACCACCAACCTGACACGACCACCACAACCATCGTCCTACCACCACCACCATTATCACTATCACTGTCACCAACCACCACTATCATCGTAGTCACTACCATCACCACCACCACCACCACCACGCCACCACTACTACCGCCATCGCTGCTGCTGCCACCACCATTACTACCATCACCGCCGCCACCATGTCATCTCCATCACCATCGTCGTAGACACTGTTGTCACCACCACCACTCCACCATTACCACCACTGTCGCCGCCACCACTACCATTATCATGCCACCGCCATCACTATGTCATCATCATCACCATCGTTGCGGCCACTGCCGTCACCACCACCACCACCACTACCGTCGCCGCCGTCGCCACTATGCCGCCATTACCACCATTGCCGCTGCCACCACTACCATTATCATGCCATTGCCACCGCCACTGCCACCACCACTACGCCATCGCCATTGCCACCGCCACTGCCACCACCACTACGCCATCGCCATCGTCACCACCACCACCGCCACCATGCCATCACCCTCATCACCACTACTGCCACCACCACCACCATCGCCACCATTATTACCACCATCGATGCGGCTACTGCTGTCACCACCATCACCTCTACGTCACCGCCACCACCACTACCATCACCGTCACCACCACCACACCACTATCACCAACATGCCACCATTACCACCACCGTCGCTGTCATCATTACCACTGTCGTCGTCATCATTACCACCGCCGTCGTCGCTGTTACCATGCCATCACCACTATTGCCACCGCCGCCACCATGATTTCATCACCTCCACCACCACCACCATGACGCCACCACTATCGCCGCAGTGCAACTACTACAACCACCACCGCCGTCGCTGCCACCACCACCACCACCACCACCACACCATATGGAAAGAAAAGTGATGATCTGAAAAAATGTATACTTAATAGGAATAATTTTTTATTCTATCATTTGTTGTGTTATCAAATGCAATTCTGATTCTCGGAATAAAAATAAAACATGTTATCAAACACATTTTTTTTCTTAGAAATTGTTCCAAGGCACAAAAATAGAAAAAAATTGTTTCTTTTCAAAAACAGTATTTGGGAAAAGAATAATTGCATGCACATCCTAGTCTTATGGTTGCTTAATCTTTCAATTCACACTGGCCAACTTCTTGGTTGATCTAAGGGGGGGGACAACGAAAGAAAAGACTTGAGACTGAGTAAAAAGTGAGTATTTTATGCAGTCTTTATGGTTACTTAATCTTTAAATTCACACTTGCCATCTTCTAGATTGATCTAACGGGGGAAAAAAAATTCCAAAAAAAGAAAAGACTTAAGACTTGGAAAAGGAGTTGTTAAAATGGCTGTATCCATGTGGGCGCAAGTTTGGCTATGTCAAAGTCTTCGGTTTTACATTAAACATGTGAGTTTAGTGTGGAATTTTAAACGATGTAATTTGTGTCATTTTAATTTTTTACTCTATATACTTCTGATAATACATAGTTATAACATGAAAAGTAATTTTATTTTTATTTTCCACAACAGTTTATATGACTGAAGAAAGGAAAAAAAATTCATATTATAATTATGTATTACTGAGAATACATAAAATAAAAAAATTAAAAGAACACAACTTCCATCCTTATAAAACACAAATAGTTTTCCCTTAATAAAATCGCCTCATTTGTTTCATCACGAATTTGTCTCCCTCTTATCGATGAAACTTTTTCATGGAATAATAAACAAGAAATTAAGCCCCTCTAGCACTGGACCAAGTATACCCAATACAAACCGATCGACATTGAGTTGGGATGCATACTGAATATCACCAAGTAACCTTTCAAATGTTGTGTCATCTCTCATAATTGAGAAGTAGAAGGAACAACGTTAATTCCTTGGCTTGAAACTAGCTGATCTTCTACGAACGTTTTGCAGTTGACAACGGAGAAGGTATTTCAACGCTGAATCTAAGAATACCAAATTGCAATATTTATTGATTAGATGACAAAGCTGAGAAGAGGAACTTGTTAGAGAGCTCGACAAATCTATATATATAAACATACGTACGTCATCGACAACAATGGATGTTAATAAAAGAAGCACCAAACAGCTCAGGCCAAGAAGAAACCGTGACTTAGTATCTTTGAAGGAGACTCACAATTAAATAGAAACTTATTCTATTTTGATTTGTTTTTTGGTTTTTTTCTTAAAAAAAATTGTCTCACTCATGGCTTATTCTTACCTATCCCATAGTTTATTTGTGACAAGTACAAACAGAAGATTATTTATAAAGAAAAAAATATTCTTCCTTTAAAATGATATAAGTTTATATTTTTTTATCCTTTATAATTTTAGGAGTGTATAATTATAATTTAAAAGTTATTTTTTCTCTCTTTGCATAAATTTGTCGGCTGATATGGAGAGAGAAAAAAAATTCATATTATAACTATGTACTCTCTGAAATACATAATTATAAAGGACGAAATAACATAAGTTTACATCATTTAAAAAGACACAAACTAAACCCATTTATAAATACACACCACATATATCTCCATAACACTTTACAATTGGCTTAATTTCAGAATATTTAGTGCACCCATTAAATATTTAAAACTTATATACTAATACATGAATATGCAAATCCAATAATAATTAGGGTTTAATGTTTATTCTTTTGTTGGAAAAATATTTTTTCTACCACACTCACATAAAAGTGAATGAAACCCACTCATTTTTATGTGAGTGGCAAAAAGAAAAATTCTACAACAAAAATAAAAATATTTTTCGCTAATAATTAATTAAGTAAATTTATTATGTTTCACTCAATTGAGCTTTGGGAATAAATACTTCTTCAAAATGTAGTGCCTTAGTGTCTAAAATGGACAAAAGAACTATGATTTATCATTTTCACTTCATATTTTTTATGGGACTTTTTATATATATCTCTAGGACTTTCAAATGAGCTATCTGAGGAGTTTGGTTGCCATTAGAATTTGGTGAAGGAGGAGGGAGTGGCAATGTCACCTCTTTGCTTCTTGATCAAAACACTCAAGTAAAAAATTGAGGCATCACATTCGTTCGGGGAAATCATTCGCCTCCCCCAAAACAAACAAAAAAATCATCAAAATCAACATATATCTCTGCTATTTATTATTTTCTCATTGATAATGTTATAGATAGTTTATACTTAATTTTTGGAATATGAATAGTGCTCAATAAAGACAAATTTCTCACGTTTTACTTTTTTTCCATATGAACATGCACATACAATAATACGTAATACGATACCGAGAGAGATTGAGCTTATCACCACTTCATTTTTTTATAAAGAGTCATGCCATAAGCACTTCTTAAAATAGACAAGTCGAACAAATATTAAAGTGTACAGTTTTTACCCCAACTCTTTTAAGGATTTGCTTGCTTTTTAGAATTCTTCCTTAGATATTGAGAATCTTTCTATATTTCCTTTACACAACATCTTTACCTTTTGTTTGATTCAATCAAAAAATCGATAAATTGGTCATATATATATATATATATATATTTATATGGGGTTTATATTTCTGCAACTGCTATACGTGCAGCAATCAAATACTTGTCATATATATATTTAAAAGAATTAAATGAGGGAAATCATAACCATACAAAGGATGAAAACATTAAATTTGAGAAATCATAACACATGTCATTGCTGTAAGTAAAGTGGCTGCAGAAATAATTTTACCTATATATATATATATATATATATATATATATATATAGGTTTAGCGAATGCAGTCATATAAAAAACTACGTCATTTTATAGTGTGAAAGCATTAAATATAGGAATTTATAACTATACAAAAGTATAAATAAATAAAAAGCATTATATATGGAGAATCATAACCATACAAAAGTATAAATAAATATAAAGCATTACATATGGAGAATCATAACCATATAAAGGTGGGAATAAATATAATATTTTCATTTTCTAATATAAAGCATTACATATGGAGAATCATAACCATATAAAGGTGGGAATAAATATAATATTTTCATTTTCTACAATTAATTTTGAACGCGAATTTCCTTTATCCCACCAAAAACGACGTAGTTTTTAGGCGACTGCACCAATACTTATATATAGTCACAATACAAATCATTTTGCTATATATATATATATATATATATATATATATATATATATGGCTTTAATGTTTCTAAAGTGAATGTAGATAAGTTATCTACATTCGTTCTCAAAACGACGTCGTTTTAGGTTGAAATATTAAAAAATTATAATGAAAAAGACTATTATAACCCTGAAATAAATTGTAATTACAAAAATACATTGATTTTCGCCTCAAAACGACGTCGTTTTGGGCTCAATGTAGATAAGTTATCTACGTACATTGACTGTAAAAAAACGAACCCTATATATATATATATATATATATATATATATATATATATATATAAGGGAAAAAATATCTAATGTTACTTTAGACAATTTTATCTAATGTTCACTGAAACGATGTTGTTTAAGGTTTAAAAATTAAAAAATTAGAATGATAAAGACTATTATGACCCTGAAATATGTTAAAATTACAAATACACCATGATTTCCACCCGAAAATGACGTCGTTTCGACGAACATTAGATAAAGTTATCTAAAGTAACTTTAGAAAAAATGAACCCATATATATATTTATGGGGTTTACATGTCTCCAGTCATATAGGCGACAACATTAAATGTGGGGAATCATAACCATACACTTGTTATTGCTGGACATCAAGCGGCTGGAGAAATAATTTACTATATTTATTTCCACCTTTGTATAATTATGATTCTCTATATTTAATGCTTTATATTTATTTCCACCTTTGTATGGTTATAATTTTCCATATTTAATGTTTTCACACTATAAAACGACGTAGTTTTATATGACTGCACAAATCCTTAGGTGCAGTCACTCTACATCCGCTAAACCCTCTCTCTCTCTTTCTCTCTCTCTCTATATATATATACTATGATGCACGGACACCGACACGGGACACGACACGACACGACACGCCGACACGTTAATTCTGAAAAATGTCATATTTCGACACGTTGGGACACGTTTTGATATTAAATAAAAATTTTAATATATATAATATGATTTATATTTAATACATATAAGAGTCCATAATAAGTCATATAGCCAATCAAATATTTAAATTTCATAATATAAATATAAATATAAATAATTTTTCGTACTTTGTTAATTTTTAAAGTCAAATTTCATAATAGAAAAAAATTAATTTATAAATTATTTCTTTTATATTTAGTTAACAAAATAAAATTAAGATTTAAAAAAATAAATAATAAAACGTGTCCGAGCATGTCCCCAAATGTTGACCGCGTGTCCCCAAATGTTGATTGCGTGTCGCAACGTGTCGGAGAGTTGACTGTGTTTCCCCAAATGTTGACCGTGTGTCAGACGCGTGTCGGAGCGTGTCCGTGTCGGACACGTGTCGGACACGCAAATTTTAGAAAAAAACTCGTGTCCATGCTTTGCAGTATATATATATATATATATATATATATATATATATATATATATATATATGGTAAAATCATTTCTGCAGCCGCTTTACTTACAGCAACGACATGTGTATGGTTATGATTCCCCACATTTAAATGGTTAGTATTTGATTGCTGCACGTACAACAGTTGCAGAAATATAAATATATATATATATAGGGCTTATCGTTTCTCAAGTTGCTTGAGATAATCTTATCTCCGGCTACTAAATCATAACCGTACAAAGATTGATCAATGGTGATAAAGGAAAAGAGAGAAAAAAGAAATCATAACCATTAAAAGGTGAATCAATTAATATAAGAAAATAAATAAATAAAACGACGTAGTTTTGGGGCAGCCGAAAATAAACTTATCTCAAGCTGTTTGAGAAATATTTTTCCCATATATATATATATCAGACAAATGGTAAGAATTGATTGAACTGGTATAAAATTATATTTTTAAAATCAGTGCATATGGTTATAGGTTCGAATCTCAGTGTCATTATTGTATATAAAAAAAATTAACTAAGAACATTTTTTGAATCAAATAATGGTCCATCATCAAGTTATAAAAACTTTGTCTTTTTATTATTAACTTTTTATTCTTCTACTAGACAATATATGATATGGTCCTTTCATACTAATTTGAAATTTTACCTAACTTAAGTTCTTATATTTTGAAATGATTTATTACTTGATATGATAATATTAAAAATATAATCAATTATTACCGATTCAATCACAGACAATGAACCATGAATCAGTACTTTTACTGGTTCTGATAGAACTCTTAAACATTGCGTGTAAGCCTTCAAATGGCTTTTATAGGTATCTTTCCCTCACTTTGACTTTAAAAAAAATATATATATATATGAGAATAGGTTTATTTTCTGAGTAATGGAAAGAAGAACCAATCCATATGCACACAAGTAAATTAGTAACCAAATAAATTAGGAACTTTTCATAAAAATATAAATAATTAGGATGACTATGTTGTTTCTAATTAAAACGTTTGTAGCAAAACCACTTTGGCGGGAGTGAGTTAACAGAAGAACCAAAGCATTATATATTTTCAATTGTTCTGGTTCAATAGGGCTATCTGGTCATCAACAAATTCACGAAATAGATGTTCATATATTGACTATTGACCGCCCTATTTCTATGAACCATATATATACTATACGACATTGATCCTCCGTTAGTAAATTCAAATTTATTAGTATATTGTGAATGGTTGCTTATAATAAAACTTCAAAAATATTTCTGGTCGGTAGACCGAAGAATTTCATTGACTAGTTTATCATTCATAAAATAGACTCTAAGGAAGATTAATGATATACACACATAAATAATAAGATTTTAGGCAACTGATATAAAAGATAATTAGTTTATGGGTTCGTTTGTTCTACAGTCAATGTAGATAACTTATCTATATTAACCCTAACACGATGTCGTTTTAAGACGAAAATCAAGATATTTTTGTAATTATAATTTATTTCAGGATTATAATAGTCTTTTTCATTATAATTTTTTTGATTTTTTAATCTAAAACGACGTCGTTTTGAGAGCGAATGTAGATAACTTATCTATATTCCCTTTAGAAATATTAAATCCTTAATTTATTTATACTAAATTTTGTCTTTTACCTTAGGAACAAAATATGGGAAAGTTTAGAATTTGCATGATAGGGTCCAATAAAATCAATGTCTTCTTAAAAAGACAAAATTATAGCCAACATAAGGTAGGTGCTTTGTGCACGAGCTTTTGCTTACATGTTTTGAAAAATATTTTTGAAGCTCAAAACGAATTGTTCGTACAAGTTCATGATGAACACAAGTGCCGCTAGTTTTATTTGATCTTATATTACATCACACACGAGAGCTAGCCCAAGTCTCTGAGCAAATTATTTATAATGGCCCAAAATACAATAATTTAGACGACAAGGATATTTCCCACCCAAAAGGGACACAACATCACCTACACAAGGAAGCTCATGAGTAATTAAGCTAGGCGGTGATTTGACGACTTATATTAAACTGCAAACATATATATAAGAAAACTGGGAAAACAGTACGAAGCAAGCAAGCATATGCTACATTCGCGGCAACTCTGTGATCTAATACCTTCTGCAATTATCACCAATGATGTGGGTGGTATGCAGATGGTGGTGGAGGTGATGGTACAGGCTCGTCACCATCACGACCAGGTCCTTGCCCCGGAGGAGGCTGATAATGATCGTGATCATGATGCTCATGGTCATGCTCATGCTCATGCTCATGATCATATAATTCCCTATAAGAAAAAGAAAAATTGTCGTCGGTTAAAGATTATGATGTTAGATAATAATATAAATCAATAAAAAGATCACCACGCAATCCCTTAAAGTTTTAGGTTGAGTGCAGTTTATCATGGTAACAGAGCTTGCTTCAGTAACCATAAGGTCACGAGTTCGATCCTAATATTTATAACATGATCTTGGAACGGAAGCTTGGGACCTTATTTTTTGCAAAATTTCAAAGGATCCAATCTCAAAAAGCAACAAAAATTCTATATAATTAAGATAAAGCCTGAAACCATGCTGGTAATCATATAATTGATCTAACTATATATATGTATATATGTGTGTGTGGAGGGGGCGGGGGGACAAAGTGTGTTTTAGGCATATATATATAAGCGCGTATATATACCTGCTGGCGACAGATGCATGGAAAAGAAGCAGAATGCAGAAAAGCCGCACAAGAAACCATATCAGTCTCATCTCTGTCTTAGGGTAATTGAAGTCTGATACTAGCTAGATCAGATATTTGGGAGCATTTGTGATTCGAGACTGTCCATCATATTACGCATATATATAGCCCCACTTCGGTATTATCTCTTAGAAAGACATAATGTGCTTTTAGTTTATTCTTTTAATTAAAAATTTAGGAATAGGAAAAGTTCTTACATTCTAGCTAGTATTAGATTATACTACATAGTACATATATTAAGGAATTACAGGTATGTGAATATACTAGCACTTGAATTCAAGTGAGAGTGTTGAAATTATATATTGATTAATAATAGTTTGAGTGGGATCATATAAATAAAGAAAACCAATAAATTTATTGCTTTAAATTTTGTGTACATGAATATGCCGTATCAAATCCATTTATTATGATTTGGTTCATGGCCTGTCTAAAAGTGTTATCAAACCCAATATCCGGAATAAATATTATTATAATTATTTTAAATTCAATTGGGAGTTAGTTTGCATTTACACACAATTTATTAATGAAAGACCACATGTAATAAAATAAAATAAAAAAATCAACACAGTTGGAACCTTAAAATTTAGTCGCCACCTTTGTGGGCGAAAGTCATGCTAGGTTATTACTTGAATTTAGAGCAAGTCAAGTCATTTCTCTTTTTATATTTAAAATAAATCATTATTAACAAATTTCTATGAATCTCGTTAGAGAATAATATAAATCATTAAAAGGGCCCTCACTCAACACCTTAAGGTTTTGGGTTAAAGTGGTTCTTTACATGGTATCAGAACTCCCTTGACCACAAGGTCACGAGTTCGATCCTCACCGCGTGAGGGGGCGTGTTGGGTTAAAGTGATTCTTTACATGGTATCAGAGCTCCTTTGACCACAAGGTCACGAGTTCGATCCTCACCGCGTGAGGGGACGTGTATAAATCATTAAAAAGGCCCTCACCCCAACACCTTAAAATTTTGGGTTGAAGTGGTTCTTTACAAATCTCATAAATTATTTATGGGAAAGGTTATACTTACTACTAATTTAGCCTTACTATCTTATTTGTTATGGTTAGATCAATTTAAAATCAACGGTTGAAAAATCAAACAAAAATAAGTCCCATCAATTTTAAATTGATCCAACAATAACTAATTAGATAATAAGAATAATAAGACTAAATTGATAGTTTTCTATTTCGATCCAATGGATAAGAAAATAGAAGCTGGAAAGTTTCAAAGAAGAAAACTTCAAGTTATTCCTTGTTTTTTGTCGTTCTCGTCAGACACCCCTACACTTCTAGGGTCTGTTTGGTGTGATGTATAAAGCTTGATAGTATAAGCTTATATTATACGTTATGACATTTTCAGTTGTTTGGTGTGATCATCGTATAGTATAAGTTTATTATACAACAGAACCCCTTAATACATCAAAATGATGTATAACTTTTTTTTTTTTGGTAAGCTAAATGATGTATAACTTAATCAGGTCTAAAGGGATGGCCTGATAAGGAGTTAATGTATTAATATTGCTTACAAGTACAATTTTCAAGAACTAATATATCATTTCAATATTAATATGTTAAAATAATTATTTTTAATATATTTATTTTTAAAATATTAGAGGATATTATCTTTTACAATACCATACCAAATACTTTATAGTATTAAAATATAATCAGATCTTATATTATCAAGTCTTATCTAATACTATACACCAAACATCTCCTTAAGAGGTAAGTTCTCGCGTGACTCTCGACAAAGTAAAAGGATTTACAATCCGCACACCAACTTATAAATGACATCAGCCTTTGTGCAAAATTATTTGAAAAGAAAAAATGTTAATTACTAAATAGTATTCGTACATACATTATTAGACAAAACTGTTGTTGGTATACATTAGTATCAATTTATTAATAAATAAATTTTCAGTTTTCCATAATCATAAAATTACGGATGCGTGAGATTATTCACATTCATTTTTATTATAATTTTTTAAAAGGAATTTTTCTTTTGTTTAAGGGACTAGAGACTAAGACCCAATGGGTGCAGCTCAGTTGGTGACTTGGCGCTGAGTTAGTGGGGTTGGATATGGGTTCGATTCCCACTGAATGCATTTTTGGGGAGGGGGCTGAACCTTTAGTCATCATTGTTCCCCCGCACTCCGAATTAGTCCCATAGCCGGCTCAAAGAGTCGAAGCTCGTGGGAATACCGGAGGGAGCCAACTCGTCTCAAAGAGATAATTAGGGTTGGGTAACTCCAAAAAACAAAAAAAAGGGACTAGAGACTAAGTTAGTACACATGGCAAGATCCAATTATGACAGCCTCAAGAGAAATACGGAGAGCTTAGTTGATTGATACCTTAATCATCTCCTAAATTTACTATTATTATTTTTGTCATCGACGAGATTTTGAAATTTCAATGTTTATATTAATTAATGTGATGTTTAAAATTTTAACATGTTCTTGAAAATAAATAATAATAATAATAATAATAATAGAATAACATGAAATATTTTTTTATTGGAGATGTTTGTAGAGTTAGGTAGTACACTTGCTTTTTATGGTCAATGTCATTCCAAGGCTAATGCTGATCAGAGGAATAAGAACTTCAACAATAGCTAAAAATATAATGACAATGAGGAAATATCCGCATGTGAGTACTTGTGGTATGTGAGTATGGTATAAGAATGAGGTAGTACACTTGCTATTCTTCATCATTTTTCGTACGAATCCCACAATGTCATGTGAATATGGTATTTCTCTTTCGTAGTTTTTAACTACAACCTATCTGAAGCCATATTAATATTCTGTATTGCTTTATGAAGTATTTGCAAGGTCTTTCCAACATCAAATCAAACATAGGCTCGATCCAGGTGGGTATATCATTTTAAGGCTGGTTTAGTTAAACTATGTTGAAAGAAGTGAATCATCAATTTATCGTCATGAATGTGAGCCATCTTTCCACAAAATATAGGTAAACTGATTCCCTTATACTTGTGAAATGCTGATACTTTAATATAACCACATCACAGACAAGGCAGAACTTCATTGTTTATGTGGCTATTTCTTCTTATCACTTACAAACTTAAATTTTTGGATAAGACTATATCAATAGTTTTATATTTTTCTAACATGGCCTCAATTTGTTTCATCAGGAAAGTTTTCCGCACCGTCCCCCTCTTGTCGATGAAACCTTTTCCACGGAACATGGAAATAGAATAATAAACAAGAAATTAAGGCCTTGGTATACCCAATACATTCGAGACATTGAGTTGGGATATACTGAATCATGTTTCGAAAGTGAGCTACAAGTTCATTAACACGAGTTAATTCCGCTAGTTTTATTTGTTCTTATTACATGACACGACAACCCAGTCAACTAGGCGATGTTTTGACGACTTAAACTTCAAACACATAAGAAAACAGAGACAATATTAATAATACCAAACAAGGCAACTCCGTGATCTATATATATAAAAGATCGAAAAAATCCAGTGTCAAATTTGAAGTGTCATATGCTTACAAACTTCATATGCTTACAAATCAGAGTCATTGATCTTTTTCGATATAACGGCTCTCAGATGAGATGTCAAACTTCAAATTTGACATCGGTGTCAAAGGATCCTACCTATATATATATGTATAGAGTTTGGTGTTTGTCATTTTAAATGACATAAGTTATGTCATTTTAGAAGAGAGATAGACACAGGAAAACGGAAATTAAAGTGAGTGGTTTTTTTAATTTAAAATTCAAATTTTCTGTGTCTGTATCTCTCTTAAAATGAGATAATTTTCTGTCATTTAAAATGACAAACACTTTTCTCATATATATATATATATATATGATATTAGCATTTTTCATTTAATATGACACAACAAACTTTCCTACACATAACATTCTGTGGGCCCACACTTTTTGAAGAAGAAAAAATTATGACATGCAAAACGAATCTTTGTAGAATCACTTTTTCGACACGTAACTCTTGTAAAACAGTATATATTCTGTGAAGAAATCTATCTCCAATGATGAGAGATATATCCAGATGGCGGTGGAGGTGATGGTACAGGCTTGTCACCATCACGACCCGACGGAGGAGGATCAACTAATGGCCTATGAAACAAAATAACTTATCGTCAGTTACTGTTAGAGAAGATCGATAATCTTGGAGTGGAAGCTTGAGACCTTGTTTTTGCAAAAGTTCAAAGGACACAAGCTCAAAAATAAAATAAAAAAATTACGTGTATATAAAGATAAAGCCTGAAACCATGGTGGTGAATCGTGATCATATAATTAAGCAACAAAGTGTGTTTTGGGCTTATGCATACATATATGTGCGTATACCTTCGGGCGACTGATGAGTGGAAAAGAAGCAGAATGCAGAAAAAACGTATGAGAAACCATAATAGTTTCATCTATCTGTGTCTCAGTGAAAACAAGTAATAAAGAAAAGCCAGACACAGATGCAAGATCAGAAATTTGGGAGCATTTCTGTCGATCATATTACACGCATATGTAGCAAATTTCCTTGTGTCCTGTTCTAAGAAATTGACCCAGCTAGCTATATATTCAAAGCTTTGACTGACTGATATATCAGAAAATTCCTGCTTCAAGAAATGGAACCTACTACCTTCGAGAAGGGAGGACAATTCCGCAGCCTTGCACATTTTGACATTATTTTATATATGAAATTTGCATTTGTCATTTAACATGAAGCAACAACAGATTTTCTTACACACACAACATTTTGTGGGGCCCACACTTTTTGAAGAAAAAAAAAAAAAAAAAAAATTATAACATGCAAAACGAATCGATCTCTATAACATTACACAATCAATTTTCCTACAACATAACTCTTATAAAACTCTTTATATATATATATATATATATATATATATATATATATATATACAAAAATTTTATTTAAGTATTAAATTACATTTAAACTTATATTATAAATCTATCCCAATATTATCTCAAAGAAATACAATTAAATCAAGTTATATAATAATTAAATTTTAAATATGAATATTTATATTACATTAAAGAAGATTAAAATTATATATTAATTAATTAAATTTCTCGTTAGAAACTTTAATTTAAGATATTTTGAAAATATATTATTTTAAAGTTCTAACAAGGTAATTTAAATAGGTATTAAATATTTTATTAAATACAAAAATGTATTTTTAATTATAAATTCAAAATGATTTGTTCAACGCACACTGAATTAATAATTTGTATATAACTAAAAAATAAAGTTTACATCATAATTTATTATATCAGTTTTATTTTGGTTTTCCACTAATCTTTTGTAGAAATTAAAGTATTTGGAAAGTTGTTTACCAAAAAAAAAAAAAAATTGGAAAGTGACTTGACCACTGGCCCAGCGTTTGTGTTACGGACCAAGACCAAAGGGCCCAGAACTGTGAATGGAGAAAAGAAACCTGAAAATTTGAGCATGGCCCAAGCAACCATTTGATTGGAAGGTTGGTTTGGTATCTTGAAAAATAAAAAACGTACATGATTGTATAAACACTTAAACAAGTTTTATCGGTTAACTTTTCACATTTAATTGCATTAACATAATAATTGATAAAAACAGTTCAACAATAAATGGTACAAGTTATTTGACTTGAATTTAATTTCTTAATTAAAAAAATAAGTTACATCCAAGAAATTGGACCTAATCAACGTAACTTGGGCTGAGTATGTGTAAAGCACTTCAATGTTCAAGTCATTGTATAAGCAAATGAGTTTAAATAATATGGAGAAGATGAATCTACCTAAGTCTTGTGCCTATCTTTTATTGTAGACTTTAGTTGACTGTGTTTATATATAGTGATTTAGTTGACATGCCTTTTGATTCATTTGTGTAGTGACTTTTATGGAAATGAATCCTTTTATATTTAAAAAAAATGACATGATCGTTTGAAAAGATCACAATCATATAAAGTTGAATTAATAATTATGATTTTATAATTATCTATTTTAATATTTTTTTCTCTATATTTTTTTATTATCATTGACTTATCTTTGTATAATTAATTTTCTCACATAATCATGTCTTTTTTTTTTTAACATGAAAGGATCAAGATCCTGACTTTTATAGCCTATTTGTCTATGTGGATGCTTCTTGATGAGTTACATTGATGATTCTTAACCTGAAACCTGTCTAAACCATTTAGTCATTGACTCAATAAGTTGGTGATCAAATTTGAGCACGATAATATATACACGTATCATATGCGCACTTTACCGGTTAAGGCTTGATTTTGATTTAATCTCGTAGTAAGCTCTTGCCCTAATTCAATAAACTTTCAATTACCCATATTTCTCTTCCAAATATTAATACGTGGTACAGTGCTGCTGTCTCCACAGAAATTTATTCCTGATAAATAATAGCATCACTATCAATGATAGAGATATGAAACTAATTTCAAAAAACAAAAAAAAAATGATTTTATTAAGTGTCCATTTATTTTGGGAAAGGACAAAATATTAAAATTGTTAAGTCAGGCAGCAAGTGGATATATTTATGTAGAAAATATGGAAATAAAAACAAGAATGAAGAGGGTAGGGATGATGAGTCATTCATGCTCAACTTGTCGAGTTGTTAGTTTGATAAGTAATAAGTAACAGTAAGGACGGCCACGTTCATTGAACACATATGACAATTAAGTTGACAATCATACGTTTGCACTCTTCCCGGCTGCTCAGTGATCACTGTGACTGTGACTGTGACTGACTCACCCTCTTCCTAAACACGTGCACTCTTCCCTTTGCCTTATTGCTACTCTCAAGTCATGGGATGGGACTCATTTTCTTCTCCCGAGTTGGGTAACCAAGAATCCATCTTCTCATTAAACTTCCACTCTCCCAAACGTCAGAAGAGTAAAATTTCAATACTTCTCAACGTCTTTCAATTCTCTCTCTCTAGTTCATACTTTAAGTAACTTAAAAGTCTATGGTACGAAATAATGAAAAACAGTGTAAAACTATATAACACATAGGGATGTCAATATGGGTTGACACGACACGAATTTGACACGACACGAATACATCAACACGAACACGACACGAATTTTCATTCGTGTCAAAATCTTCAACACTGACACGACACAAATTTTTTGCGGGTTGACACGACACGACACGAATAACACGCAAAATAGGGGACAAAACGGTAATTGACAAAAAATATTAAAAAATAGATCGAAAATAAATAAAAAATTAAAAAATAATAATAAAAAAATAAAAAAATAATAATTAAAAATAATACGAGTCGACACGAACACGAATTCATAAACACGAACACGACACGAATTTTTTGCGTGTCATTTTTTCCAACACGAACACGACACGAATTTTTTTACGGGTCAACCCGCGTGACAAAACTCATATTGACACCCCTAATAACACAAGATTTAGGTGAATAAAATACATAAACGCTGAGTATACTATTTAGGGTTTAAAACAATTCTATTAAGCTACATGTATAATTTAACCGCACATATATTTTTAAAGTGATGAATGTTGAGTCAGAAAAGATTAATGAGAGCAAAAGATAATTGTTATAGAAACGAAAATGTTGTCTTGGATGAGTTATTAAATAAAAGCTAAAATTATGACTGAATATATTAAGAGAAAAAAAATTAAGATGACATTTATCGAAGAAAAAAACATATAATTGCTTTTAAAATTTATAATTTGGACATATATAAAATAAAAACAATAAAAGCAGCAATTGAGAATATTAATCAAATAAATATTAAGTTTAATATTTCTCCTATCATAAGAAAATATTACTTAAAATGATATTAATATTGTTCTGTCCTAGGTGGATCGAGGTGTCCAATCAGATATTAATGAGTTTATCTAGGATGAGTATGCTCTCAGGTATGTGTTACCATTTACCACTAAGCTAGCTTCAGTTAGCCTATGCCAGTGAATAGTGTTATCATTTACCACTAAGTTACCTTTAATTGTTAGTCAAAATATATCTTATAATAAATTTATTATATAATTAATATAAATTTAATTAAACCGGTTGAACACTTGAACCAATGACCTAGTGACTCAGTACCTCAACCGAATCAATAACCGGCCCAAGTTTTAAAATACTGGTTGCAAATCACTATGCATTATGATGAACGACATTGTTAAGGAGTACACTGTGTGTGTACGGTAATAGTTAAAAAAGAAAACATAAAACGCTTAACCTCCTATTTATAAATGATTACTTAATAGGTCTGAAATTCTGAACCTCTTAAAAATATTGAAGGCTCGTGCTTGATTGGCTGAAAATATGGCAAGATTGATATCTTGGGTTTTTTTTCCTTATTTCTCCTTTAGTTAATTGTCCTTTGTGGGCCATTAGAACATGGGCCCATAACAATTATCATTTTAAATTTTGGAGAGATAAATTATAACAATAAAATACTAATATAATTTTAAGTTAAATTAAAATTATTAAAAAATATTTTGTAGACTTCATTTTATGACCATACGAGATATATATATTAGAAACAATAAACCCGTAAAGGATAATAATAATTACAGGTAAAAATAAACTAAAGAAGGTTAAGAGAAACGATTCAAAGAGATTTAGATATAAATGAGCCATTTTAATATTTCATTTTGTGTAACTAATTCTACCCAATAACAAAAAAAAAAATGTTAGTTATTAATATCATCGTTACACAGTTTTAATCCAGGCCAAAATTACAAATCATAATTAGCATCATACACATCATCTAATATCAATATTATATAATGATAGATATGTTCCGCCGGAAGTAATGTAATTAAATGTAACAAAAGTTCAAAAACCCCTTTATGATTTTGTTTTAAATCACTTATATTTCTATATCTTTTTTTAATCAATTGTTTTTCTATAATTTTTTCCATCCAAACCCATCATTAATACTGTTATAAATGTAATTAATTTGTCAAATTTAGCTTTTCTAAAAGAAGAGAATAGACTGGTGACAAAAAAACAAAAAACAAAATAAGATAAAAAATATTTTTTTTTTTTTTGGAAATACAATGAAAACTAAAGCAACATAAAAAAAACCCTATACTGGGCATAATCTTGGGAGACTAACTCCCTTCAAGTCATTACAAAGCAATTCCAAACAAGCCGTTGGAGGGACATCCAGCACAATCAGCTGTCCATCCTGATGAGGTGCATGAGTAGCAAGCCAATCAGCAACAAAATTGCCTTCTCTATAAAAGTATGACTAAGCTGAATAATCCAGTCTCTTTGAAGCATGCTACGAGCTCGGATGATTAAAGCAGAAAGAGGATGACTTACGTCACACCCTTTTCTTATAAATTCCAAAGTCACCTTGGAGTCTCCCTCCACAAAGACTCTCCTAAATCCCTTATGCCAAGCCAGATCCATACCTCTCAAGAACCCCCAAATTTTCGCTGAAGTAGAAGTACCACTCCCAAGGAATTTTGTAAAACTAGTTAACCAGTTCCCAGCAGCATCCCTTATGACTCCACCACATGCAGTCCTTTGCCCACTGTCTATACTGGAACCATCCACATTAAGTTTAACATAACCCTCAGAGGGAAAATTCCAGTGAATAAGACGTTCCTCTCTTCTAAGCTCCTGATGACCAATCTTAATAAGGGTTTCATTAGCCAATTGAATATTACCACAAGTATAGGTAATGCGCCTAATGAGACCATACTTCGAGGTGATAGTTTGATCAAAGATCGCCTTATTTCTTTCCCCCCACAAACACCAAGCTATCACCCCAAAATACAAAGGCCAAGTTCGATCAGTTTGAAACGGACCTTTTAATCCTAGAATTGTCTGAATCCATAGGTGAAGATCCATGGAGAAAAAGTCACTACGGTTATCAGAAGGAACCCAATGCACCCATAATTCCCTGGCACCAGGACAATCTCTAATGGCATGTAAACTATCCTCAAGATTATAATGACATCTCAGACACCCTGCATCTGTAGCCATGTGACGATGCACTCTATGAACATTAGTTAAAAGAGAACCTATGTAGAGAAGCCATAAGAATTGTCTAATACGTTCAGGACCAGGCCAAGCCTAAATTACCTTCCAAATCCTATCCTGATGATAATGCGAGGTACCCATGAGATAGTTATAAGCTGATTTCACTGAAAAAACCCCATCTTGGCTACCTGCCCAAATAACACGGTCCGGAGAAGGATCCGCTGTAGGAGGGAGCACACTACAAATCTTGTCTAATACTGAAGTAGGAAGAAGGTGCTGAAATAAAGGCCAGTCCCAATTACCATAACAAGTTACAAATTGAGACGTAGACCAATGAGTCATAATAGGAGGAATAGGTTGAACGGCCAGAGAAACAAGTTGAGGACATCCTGGCACCCACGAATCCATCCAAAAAGACGTATGAACCCCATCCCCTAAAATGATACGAGAATTCTCTAGAGTTTGAGGCCAATACTTAACAATAGCCTTTCATAAACCAGAATCATTTGCGGAAGCCGAGATACTTGGAATGAGCCTTTCCTCCACCTTATACTTGCTACGAAGGACCCGAACCCATAACGAATTACGATCAGTCATGATTCGGTGACCTAGCTTCATGATAAAAGCCATATTATTCTCTTTAATTTTACGAAAACTAAGCCCCCCTACATTCTTCGGCAAACAGACCGTCTCCCAAGAAACCAGGTGAGCTTTCCTTCGTTCAGAAGTTGATCCCCAAATGAAATTCCTAGTTACACTCTCAATATGATCACACGTACCACTAGGAATAATACAAGTTTGCATAGGATATTGAGGAATTGCAGTAAGAACTGACCTAGCCAAAGTTGATCTTCCTGCCAATGAAAGAGTACGTTGATTCCAGGCATTTAAACGAGCTTGCATCCGATTTAAGATATAGCCAAACGTACTCTTTGTGACACGGCTATGACGAAGAGGAATAACCAAGTATTTACCCAAGTCATTTGTAGGAGAGTAGCCCATCAACTGGCTTAGATTCTGCACTCGGGTATGATTAACGTTTCTGGAGAAGAAGACTTTTGTTTTTTCCTTGCTAACCTTCTCACCAGAGCACCTGCAAAAACAATCAAGAATCTTATTAATAATAACAGCTTGCCCTTCTGTGGCTTCTGTGAAGAGCAGAAGATCATCTGCAAAAAATAGATGGGAAAGCAGTGGTCCCCTTCTATTCAATCTGATAGGCTTCCAAACGTCCTCTTGAACTGCTACATTAATCAAATGAGCAAGTCTTTCCATGCAAAAGATGAAAAGATAAGCAGACAAAGGATCTCCTTGACGAAGACCTTGATTAGGAGAAAATTCTGTCGTAGTTGATCCATTCCATAACAAATTCATTGTACATGACGAGACACAACACATGATCAGAGAAATAATATTCTCAGGCAAACCAACATCCACAAGCGTGTCTTTCAGAAACTCCCAAGAAATCTTGTCATAAGCCTTTTCTAAATCAACTTTGACAGTCATCCAACCCTTATCTCCTCTCTTTTTATTCATGGAATGGATGATTTCCTGAGCCACAATGATATTATCCGCTCCTTGTCTACCCTTAATAAAACCACATTGATTAGGCATAACTAAGTGAGCCATATGAAATTTCAGCCTATTAGCCACAATCTTAGTTACAGTTCTGTAAATAACATTACAAAGGCTAATAGGTCTGAAATCTTTAAGTAATTCAGGCATATCAATCTTAGGAATCAGACAAATCAAAGCTTGGTTAACCTCTTTGATATTATCCGGATGAAGAAACACACCTTTCACAAAAGAGATAACTGACTCACCCACCTTATCCCACTGAGATTGAAAGAAAAGAACATTAAGCTCATCCTTCCCAGGCGACTTGTATGGACCAAAAGAGAAGACTACATCTCTGATCTCCTTACTGTTTGGCATAATACTCATCGTGTCTAAAGCATGCGCTTCAATAACTGGAAAAAAGCCACGAACTGGAAAAGCCGGTTTAGGTAATGGATCTTTTGTGTACAGATTTTCAAAGAAAGAAACAGTCATTTCCATTAAAACCTGTTGATCAGCAATCCAAACTCCCTCAGAGTTTTTCAACGTATCTATGCGATTCCTCCTACGTCTGGCAACCGTCACAGAATGAAAGAAACGCGAGTTCCTATCTCCAAGAGCAAACCAATTCAATTTCGATCTTTGAAACCAAGTAATTTCCTTTTGAAGATAAATCTTGTCTAGTTCCCTCCATAGATCATTTTGCAACATCTCAAGGCTATGACTGTACTGATAACTAAGACATCTATCAATACCTCTAATCCTTGCATGCAAATCATTCTTTCTTTTCAGAGCAATCCTATAAACATTTCTATGCCATTCTGAAGCATTAATCCGAAATGTCTCCATAGCATGCATCCAGTTTACATTGTTTGACCAACATTCATTAACCACCTCATGAAAAGTGCTCTCTGTTAACCAGGACGCTAGAAAATGGAAAGGATGCTCCCCTCTCGGATAAATAGCAGGTTGACCTTCCCATAATAACATTGGTCGATAATCTAAGCCAAAGAAAGGCAAGTTGAAAGCCACACGGTTAGGGAAAACCAAGTTCCAATTATCATTAGCGCAAACCCTATCAAGATGTTCCTGAAGATTTCTTCTTTGCCAAGTGAAAATAGGACCTTGATTGCCAATGTCAGACAAGCTACATTCATCTAAACAATCACGAAATTCCCTCATGCTATTCCAGTTATGCCCATTACCACCTAGCTTCTCATACTCATACAAATAAGTGTTAAAATCACCTGCTATCCCCCAAGCTGCATTCCTCATGGACTGATCAAACAGCGAAGAAAGAATTTCCCACAGCTGAATACATTCCTATCTTCGCGGACTTGCATAAATAAAAGTCATGAACTCCTCTCTATTTTCTTTTACCCAACAAATTTTAGTATGGACAAGT
>NW_026896760.1:0-10402 GCF_033153095.1 Gastrolobium bilobum | reverse complement strand
CTGACGTGCTCTAAGAATGCTACAAATATATGTTAGTGGGGGTCAAAGACCTCCAATATTTGAAAATCTAACCTCCACAAAAGTAGCATTGATAAGACAAAAACTTAGGTACTTCTCAAAATCCCATCACCAAGAACCTGATTCATTAGCTTCTACCAAAAACTCGGTCTTCAACGTATTCGTTATGGAAGGCTTCCCAACCTACGTTTTTACCCTGCCTTTGATCAGTTGGTTTAGGTTATGAGAGGAGAACTTTCGCCATTGTGATCAAGGTGATATGCGACGTTTTACAATTATCAAGTCCTATTAAAATTTTACTCAACCCATATTATTTTATGGATATCCTTTCATCGCCAATGGCCTCATTTCCAAAACTTAAAGGTATTATAAATTTAATTGAACTTTTTTTTTGTTAAATATTTTTTTTTTGAGAATTCAAAATGGCTATACTTGCAAACCAGTATTGGTTATTTAAACATGTTTATATTTTATTCTTTGTACTCACAATTTTTTTTTCTTGTATTCTCAAACTCCATATCTTCAAATTATATTTTTAAAAGGTTTGTGATGATCGTGTTCTCAAATGCATGAACGTATCATTGAAATTCCTTTCGATTAAACAAGAGTCACCAAGAGAAATAAGCCTTGGAGATGATGAAAGATAATGTTTAAAATTTTTATTTTGGAATGATGAGTAAATTTTTAATTCAGCATTAGTGAATATTGTTATTTACTTGCTACGGTTTTGTAACCACTCAATTTTGTCCTCACACATAAAAAAATATACAAAATTAAAAAGGAAAAATAAAAAATAAAATTGTGAACACCTTATTTTGTCAGGATATATTTTTATTTTTAATTTTTAAAGATGTGTACAACAGCAATTGTTTGTTTTAAAATTATGAAATCTATTCAAAAATGTTTCTAGTTTTATCTGGCTTCTTAATTATTTTTATCTAAGTTTGTTTTATATTTTTAGTTGTAAATGAAAAAAGATTAAAAAGGGGAGACTGTTTAAATCTTGCTTTGTTTTACATAATTATTTTTATTAAAAAATAGAAAAAATTATAAACAAAAAAAAGAACAAAAATTAATAAATGCTACAAGACAAACAAGGCCACCGCTCAAAGTCTCTACAAGAAGCAAAGTCATCTGCCCATACAAGGCACCGCCCAAGATACAAAAAAAAGAGGTTTACTCTCTGCAGTAAGGAGGGTCGCACTGTTGAATCAAAAAGCGTGTATGATTTGATCAAGGAGGAGACACAGGAAACCCTCGTGTGAAGAAATCTCCAAGGATCGCTCTATAAATACCAAGAGGACAGAACTCAAAGAGGAGGATAGTGAGCAAGTTCTAAAGGAAAGCTGTGAAAAATTCTATGAGTTAGAAAACAAAAGAAGAGAATAGAGAAGAATAGAGAGAGGGAGTTGCGAAAAGGAACTTGATCTGGATAAAATATAGGCCCAATCAGGGCCCATCGACACATAAGGAAGCCCAAACCCATTAAGGTCCCAAAGCAAAGCGCAAAGGACAAGTACAACGCGCAAGACGCGATGCCCTCATCGCGACAGACAAGACGCGATACCCACATCGCGTATGAAACCCCCTTTAGGAAGTAAACTTAAGGCCCAAGGCAACCCCACCGCGCCTTGATTCCAATAAACAACGGACAGCTCCAGCTCGCCACGACTCTACCACTAGACACTATAGCAGATAAGGCTACTCAGGTCCCCTGACTGACCTGCAGCCCAAGCCTGGCCACTCAGAAGCCAAGCCGCCTTAACTAAGGCAGCATCGTAACTACTATATAAGAAAACGATATACCACCAAGGTACGATCATCTTTTACATTAACAACATAAGACGGATTTTGAAAGAAGTATTCCAAACAGGGTATGTACGGGTTAACAAGCCTCCCCCAATGCCAAAAGGAGTTCAGCGCGATGAGACCAAGTACCCGAACCCTAATGAACAAAGGGCACATCCCAGGAGAAACTATAACCCAGCTCGTAACAAAGATCGAAGAAATGACAGAGAGGCTTCAACTGACAGACGTCAAGGGACTCCACCGCGAAACAGACAGCAAATCGCGCAACAACAACGCGATGGACTACCAAATAACGCGGCAGGAGTTTTAGCCACTATCGCCGGAGGATCAGCGGGAGGAGGTGCGACTAAATCTCAACGCAAAAAACATTTAAAATCAGTAATGACAGTGCACGATCATGCTCGCCCTTCCACTTCTCGCGATCAAAGACAGGCCATAAGTTTTGACGATGATGACTATGGCGACATCCTCCCAGACCATGATGACCCACTGGTAATCTCAGCTTGCATGGCTAATCTCCAGGTAAAACGTATTATGATTGATAATGGTAGTTCAGCTGATATTATTTTCTGGGATGCTTTTCGTGCAATGCACATCCCAGAGGAACATCTACTTCATGGATGTTCGGACTTAATTGGCTTCGCTGGGAAATGCGTACAACCCAAAGGCACCATTGAGATGTGGGTAACCTTTGGAATCATGCCTCTGGCTCGAACTATCAAAGTACGATTTTATGTGGTTGAGTACGCGTCTGCATATAACATCATTCTAGGAAGACCAACCATTGTCGCGCTAAAGGCAATCATCACTATGCCCCACCTTCTAATGAAATTTCGTGACAAATCTAGCCCGGTAGTTGCTATTAGGGGCGACCAAAAAACAGTGCGTAGCTGTTATAATACCAGCTTACGAGCTAAAATTCCAATACAGCCAGATGACAAAGTTAAAGCGTCAGTCAATATGACTGGTCTTGATATGTGCGAAGATCTGCGCGATACACGTCCTCAACCAGATGGGGAATGTAAGAACCCGCACCGTTAATTAAGGTATTTAATTAATTAATTATGCAAAATTAAGAAATGATTCCATAATTGACCCTAATAATTATTATGAGGCTTTAATAATTATAGTATGTGAGTAATAATGCTGAAAGTCGCTTTTCGGAAGAAAAGTGTAGATACCGGTTCTGCTAGTCGGTATAAATGCGTACCGAAAAAGTATCCCAGAAAATTATAATAAGTGCATGTTAATTACTAGAATAATATGTAGAACTTGTAAAACGAGTTTCAAGTCCAGATAATGAGAACTGGTGCTAGAAACCGGTACTGGCTTGGAAAAGCGCGTACCGGAAAGGTGCTCAGAAAATTACGAAAAAAATATGATAATTCTTAGAAAAATGTCTAGTTTCAGAATCCAAAATTTGGGATTAAAATGCTAAGCGTAGTAATTAAATTTAAGCCTTAGTGGGCACTAAACCCTAGAAAACAGTTTCTCTACATGAGTGTGTGAGGGTGGCTGATCAGCTTGGCTGCTCCTTGGGGTTTCTTCTCCATTTTGGGGTTTCTTCTCCATTTTGGGTCCAAGACACTTCCTTTCTTGATTTTCTTCACCTCCAAACACTTAAGCCTTGTGTGAGTGGCCTTGTGAGTGTGTAGAGAGCTGGTGTTCTGAATTGGGAGGTTGTTGGGAGTCAGCTTTAAGGGCTGAGTGGGAGAGTTGAGTTGTGGGAACCTTGGAGTTGGCTTGTTAAGCTTCAAGGTGTGTTCTTTGTGGAGAAATGACCAACCTTCAACTTACATTTTCGTGTGCAGAGAGACACAGAACCTTGGAGTGACCTTTTGAGCTCCAAGAGCACCTCTTGTTGGCTGATTGAGCTTTGGTAAGCCTTGTCACCTTTGGTCTTTAGTCTTTGAACTTAAAAATGAAAGCTTGATGCATGTTAAGGCTTAAAGATGATAACTTGTTGTTGGGTAATGTTGAACACACCTAGAAATGCATGTTTAGGTGCTTTAAATCGTTAAAAACCCAACCTTGGAAGGATATCTTCCCGAAATGCATTTTCTACATTCTGTCGTGAAATATCCGGATATGTGCCCGATGAATATCCGGATATGTGATATCCGAATATGGGTTTTGAGTATCCGGATAATAGATATCCGGATATGGGATTCTGGATATCCGGATATGTCCAGTGAGATATCCGGATATTTCATATCCGGATATGGTCCCGAGGAATATCCAGATATTCTGGGATTTCGAAGAACAGTAGCTGTGCTGTGAGGACAGTAGGCTATTGGGGGTTTGGGGACCCTAGATTGATGAAGTTGAACTTCTGTTTTGATTAAACTAAGTCAGAATCAAGTGATTAAGGACTTATGGTTTGGTATGGAGCCTTAAGACGTAAAACGTAAGGAAAGGCGTTGTCTTTAAGTTATATGCTTGTGTTGCATTATTATTATTAATATAGTATTGGTCCATAACAGATTGTGAATCTGCTGTGTTTGGACTTTGAGCTGTGGACTCTTGGCTTTTGGAGTTAGCTTGCAAGGTAAGCTTTCATGTCCTCGGTTTAGCCATGTTGTGGTTCCACCATGTCCCATGGGGGTATGGTTTATGCATGCTGTGTACATGCTTTTGGATATTTGATATGTTGATTGAACTTTACATGTAATGGCTTTTAATATGCATGTGTTGTTTCATCTTGACGGGAAGCCTGAGTATGTAGCGCCATACAAGACGGTGTATCGGGGTGAATGCAAGTGGTACTTGCACGGTGTGTAGGTGATAGACGTATACCTGCACTGTCTCTGGCCAGTAGATTAGTATTGACACACATGGCATGATTATCTGCTGCATTGCATTGTTTTAGAAATGATAAATGATAAACGGTTTTTGAACTTATATTGCACATGTAAGTGAGCTTGGGGTGGAAGATCCTTGAGGACTCACTGACTTACTGAGATTTCTAGATTAGAGATCTTACCCCACGTTTGGGGAATGCTTATTTCAGGATCAGGTAGTATGGGTACTGATGCCTCAGGCGGCAGGAGGCCGGAGCTTAGCTGATTATGTTGCTTCTGCTTATTTGTTAGCCTGATTGGATATTGATGCTAATTATGTTTTATGCCTTTTATAATTATGTTGTTGTTGAGATTGATGTTGGGCATGTTGCCTTATTTGAGTGAGCATGGGGATTGTCCATGACACTTTCTGTTAGTATTTGTAGTTTGGAGTTGTATAAACTGTTAGATGGTCCGGTCTACGTTGTTGTAGTTTCGTGACTAGAGCCACACTTATATTATCTATGTTATGAGGTATTTCAGTTAGCTGTTTTATTGCAATTACATACAGGCGATGTTTTATTAATTGATTATTAAGCAAGTTGGTAATGTTAATGGCATCATAATTGAAAAGAAAAAGTAATTCCGCATTTTAATTAAGCGCAGCTTAATACGCTATTATGATAACATTACCGGATATATACGGGGTGTTACATTTATGGTATCAGAGCAATGGTTCGAGGGAAAAACCTGTATGTATTGCAATTGCTAGGTTGTTTGGTTGTGTCTGTCTTTGTGTTTACTCCGTCGAATTTTATTATGATGATGTATATGTGATCACATTGCGTGGGCCTGATCAACTCATAATTTGTGTAACTTGTGCAGAGTCATGGTAAGGTCCGGGAGAACACGAGAGACTTCTGAGGATCAATTTGATCCTATCTTGACTGCATTGGCTGAGATGCAGGCGGCTAGGTTAGCCGATCAGGAGGCCACTAGATTGGCCAACGCGACAATGATGGAAGCTGTTCGCGAGGCGAACCGGATAGCCGCAGCTGAGGTTCGTGAAGCGAACCGGAGGACCACTGAGGAAGTCCTCGAGGCGAACAGGATGGCGAACATGATGATGATGAGAGTCATGTTGGAGGAGATGAGAGTTGGTCCTGCTATTGGCCAGGCTCCACCACCACCGCTACCACCGCCACCGCCTCCACCTAGTGTTCAGGAGGAGAGCCATAGTCACATCGGCAGTGCTACTCATGCCGCTGAGACGGGGGAGCCCCTTGTGGGGATTGCTGAGGATCGTGATGCGATCGATCGCCGGCTGAATGCTTTCAGGAAGCATAAGCCACCTGTGTTTGAGGGGTCTCTGGATCCTGTTGCTGCTGCGAGATGGCTAGAGTCGCTGGACAAGATTTTTCGGGTCATGTAGTGTACAGACCCACATAAGCTGATGTTCTCGACCTACATGCTGGAGGGCGATGCCCATGAGTGGTGGACGCACACCTCTCGTGCTTTTGAGAGGCATGGTCGTGTCATGACGTGGCCATTCTTTGAGGAGTGCTTTCTGGGCCGATACTTTCCCTATGATGCGCAGGAGAGGAAGCAGGGAGAGTTTGATCGTTTGGTGCAGGGCTCGATGTCTGTTGATGAGTACCTGGCTAAGTTTAATGAGCTAGTGAAGTTTGCACACTTCCGGATGGTTCCTCCTACTCCGTTGTTTCTGGCAGCTAAGTTCCGCAGGGGACTTAGTGAGGTGATTGCTGAGCATCTTGCTGGTGCTGCTTCGAGGGACTTTGGTACACTGGTTCAGCAGTGTAAGGACATCGAGGATGTTTGTGTGGCAAGCAAGGCCAAGAGGGCCAAGGTTGAGGAGAGCAAGGGAACAGGTGGTTCCACTCCTGCTCCTACTTCTTGGAAGGACAGGAGGTTTGCTGATAAAGGCAAGGGAAAGCAGTTAGCGACTAGGCAGGCGCCTGGTCAGTTCAAGAGAGTTGTTTCACATCAGGGGAGTTCTGCTAGGCCTCCTACCACTCCGAGATGTTCGGGATGTGGGAAGGAGCATGTGGGACGCTGTGCTACGGGGCAGTGGTTGTGCTTCAAGTGTGGCAAGGAGGGCCACTTCTCTAGAGATTGTCCGTCGTCGACGGCGAGAGCTGCAGCTGTTCAGGCAGTTCCTTTGCAGATGGTTCCGATGGCATCTTCTTCGGCACCTGCAGTGCCACCTCCTGTTGGGAGAGTGTATACACTAGATAGGCAGCAGTCGGACCGCGCTCCGAACCTTGTCAGAGGTACTGTGTCTATTGGTGATTCTTTTGTCGATGCTATCTTTGATTCCGGGGCTACTAATTCGTTTGTTGCTACCCTGATTGCTTTGGGGCTTGAGTTGCCCAGTGCTGTGCTTTCTCCACCGTTGCGGGTGACTACCGCCACCGGAGAGATTTGTGATTCTACCACTGTACATCGCGATGTAGCATTTCAGTGGGATGGCCGTGAGTTCTCGGTAGCTCTGATAGGGTTGCCGATGGCCAACCTTGAGATTATTCTGGCGAGCAGGGGCATTGGGTTATGTCATGTTGGGTGGTTTGGTGAGTGGGACACAGGAGGATATCACTGGCATTCCTGTGGTGGGGGAGTGAGAGCAAAACTCGCGAGCTGACATTTTATCCAAGTTAGCCAGCACAAAAGGACCAGTGAACAATAGATCAGTGATCCAACAAAGCTTCCTCAACCCTAGCATCATAATGGCTGTAACTAAACGAAAAGCTCAACCATCCCAAAGTGCGCAATCCATGGTCGAAGATGACACTATGCCACTGTTAGTATATATGTGTCCTAGAGACAATCTGCTTTATCATATGAACACTTTTTTCTATTTGGTATATCATGATTAAAAAATTTGAGCAAACTTTATCTTTATCATATTTATGTCTCGCCAATATTTTATTGTTAATATGCGTTTAAAGATAAAGACCCTAGGAATAGAGCAGGTGTTCACTCGGGGATCTATGATAGGGATCATGATCATAAAAGTCTAGCTTGAGAAAGGTTAATCAAATGTGTGGACCCATCGAGAATTGCTTGCACAAGCCATAATTAAACATGATCTTGCTTTTAGTTTTGTTGAATATGATTTGATCAGACATAGACACAAGCATTGGTTTGAGATTAGATGTGTCAACTAGGTGGAATTCTACATATTTGATGCTAGAAAGTGCGGAAGATCGAGTGCATACTGAACGAAAACTTGTATAATGATGATTATACTTTAAGTGATATGTCACTGAGGATGAAAGAGAAGTTTGACAAATATTGAAAGGAATATAGTACAGTTTTAGCTTTTGGAGCTATTTTTGACCCGCGTTTGAAGCTTGTTTTCTTAGACTTTTGTTACACAAAAATTGATCCATTTACCTCCCAAAATAAGGTTAAAAATATAAGAGAAAAGTTTGAGAAGCTATATGAAGAATATGTGAGCAATCTCAAAGGATCAAGTGCTTCTAATTCTCATTCATCCATCAAATCCAATCTCTTGCACAAGTCAAGTGGTGAAAGCAATAGGTCAAAAAAATCAAAATTATACATAAGTGTAAGTTCTTTCGTGCTAATTTAGTCATTTTTTTTCATTGTTGTTTCGTTTATATAATTGATATATCAAATTTTGCAGGAGTTTGAAAGGTTTGAGAATGAAAGTATGATTGTTGGTGGTAAGAGTGAATTAAATCTTTATTTGGATGAACCAAAAGCTAAATATGGTGATGGGGAGGATTTTGACGTGCTTAATTATTGGAAGCACAGTGAGAATAGATTTCACACACTCTCTATTATGGCCCGAGATGTGCTAAGTATTCCAATTACTTCAGTGGCATCAGAATCGGCTTTTAGTATCGGTGGGCGTGTTCTTACCAAATATAGAAGTTCCACTCTTCCTGAAAATGTCCAAATGTTGATTTGCACTAGGAATTGGTTGCATGGTTTTCTCGAGAATCTTAATGGTAATGCTTTGAGTTATTATGCTTAATATTTTAATATTGCTTGGTTATGTAGGGATTGATTGTCTAATTTAGCAGTTTTGTTTCAATTGGTTATGAGTTTTAGATGAAGATGATTCTAATACTAGTGATCATGAAACAACAACATCACAAGCCAATGTGCATCAAGAAGTTCAAATTGAAGATTAGAGAGGTATTTCTGTTAGTAGCTAGTTGAAATTTATAGTTTAGATCCATTGATTATGTGTAGGTTGAGCTTAATTGATTTAATTGTGATGATATTTAGTATTTACATTGATTTTGTGCAGAATTGATCCCGCGAAGTTGAGGCCAATGCTGCTGCTGTATATTTGGCATCCATTCTTGAGTATATGACAGCTGAATTTCTTGAACTTTTTGACAGCAATGCTTGGAATTTACATTGATAGCAATGCCTCCATTCTTGAATATTTACATTGACAGCAATGCTGGAAATGCATGTAATTAGAATATTTTGTTGCCTTGATTCAGTTTGTAGGAAAGTATGCTAACTTTTTTCACTTAATGCTTGGTATTATGAAGATTTAGTCATTTAATTTCTTTGTTACAATGTTGACATCTTATTGTAATCTGTTGCCCCAATTGGATCACACAAGTCATTTTATATAAAATTAGTGTCCTCTGCATTACTATAAAATCTGTTTTCATTAGTGTTCCAATAATCTATGAGAATATGCTGTCACTTTTTTTTTATATGAGAAAATGTTGCTCCTTAATCTATTTTAATGCAGGTAAGGACTTTTGAGATACATTGCTACATCAAATATGAATTTTATTTTAAACAAAAAAATACATATTAAATTTTTGGAAGGCCCATGGGCTAGCCCTAACCCTTAGGGCTTTTGGCCCATGTGGGCCTATACCATTGTGGGCTTTTTGGCCCTAACCCACGCGGGCTAGGGCTAAATGGGCCGGGCCGGGCTACTAGCACACATAGTCACAAGAAGAAAAAATAGAACAGATGAACGGATTTTAAAATAAAATATTATTGTCTTCTATATAGATGACTAAATTGGGAGGTAAAAAATGATAACATCAAGAAAATTTTCACCACAATATTATTATGATCAATTTTAAAAGAACATGTATGGTAAACAAACTAGGTCATAAAAGTCTGTAATATGTTTTTTTAATGACTTGTATAATAAATGAATTAGGTTAAATTAGGCTAAAAATTGAGCTAGATAACTTCGGCAAAGGCTTCAGGACTGAATAAAAATATCTTAAAATATATGCGAAATCATGATTTTCTGAAAATATTAAAGGACACTAGGACCTTTTAAAATTCTAATTGGGCAACCACCATTATTTGTAGTATTCTAATTAGATAACTTATTTGATCGATAAGACACTATCATAGTGGCCAAATATGTATTTTCGTAACATATATTGCGTAAATATATATTAACAATATAGATTTTAAAATAATTTAATATTATAATATTATTTGATTGAATAATAGATTGAAATTAAATTTACTTTATTATATTTAGTAACCAGCCATTTATTTACTAGTACTTTTCACTTTTGAGTCATATTTTGTATTTTATTTTATTTTTCAAAATTTATACTATCTACTTTTAAAGAGATATATGTGTTTACTTGTCTGTTTGTCAATTTGAAGGTAATATGTGACTAATGTTGTTATGGGGGTTAACTTGAATTAATTATAAACAAAATATAATTCTCAAATACTTTGAGATGCTCCCTGTTGCATTTTCTAATGCATGCCTCCTAAGTTGTAGGTTAATTCAGCATTAGTAA